>NC_140987.1:111373958-111604251 GCF_052327205.1 Somniosus microcephalus | reverse complement strand
GGAAGGAGGGGAGGGGGAGGGGGGGAAGGGGAGGGGGGAAGGGGGGAAGGGGAGGGGGGAAGGGGAGGGGGGATGGGGGGAAAGTGGAGGGGGCGGGGGGAAGGGGAGGGGGGAAGAGAGAGCGCGATGGGGGGGAAGAGAGAGCGCGACGGGGGGGAAGAGAGAGCGTGACGGGGGGAAGAAAGAGCGCGACGGGGGGGGGGAAGCGAGAGCGCGATGGGGGGGGAAGGTAGCCCGATGGACCCCTGTGAAGGAAGGAAGAAGGTAAGCTCTCCCTCCCTGTCCCACCCCCTCACTCTTTCCCTCCCCCCACCCTCTCTCTCTCTCTTCCCTCCCCCCCACCCTCTCTCTCTTCCCTCCCCCCCACCCTCTCTCTCTCCCCTCCCCACCCTCTCTCTCTCCCCTCCCCCCACCCTCTCTCTCTCTCCCCTCCCCCCCACCCTCTCTCTCTCTCTCCCCCCCACCTCTCTCTCTCTCTCCCCCCCACCCTCTCTCTCTCTCTCCCCCACCCTCTCTCTCTCCCCTCCCCCCCACCCTCTCTCTCACCCTCCCCCACCCTCTCTCTCCCCTCCCCCCACCCTCTCTCTTCTCCCTCCCCCCACCCTCTCTCTCTCCCCTCCCCCACCCTCTCTCTCTCCCCTCCCCCCCACCCTCTCTCTCTTCCCTCCCCCCCACCCCTCTCTCTCTTCCCTACCCCCCACCCTCTCTCTCTTCCCTCCCCCCATCCTCCTCTCTCTTCCCTCCCCCCACCTCCCTCTCATCCCTCCCCCCACCCTCTCTCTCATCCCTCCCCCCCACCCTCTCTCTCTTCCCTCCCCCCCACCCTCTCTCTCATCCCTCCCCCCTCTCTCTCCCCTCCCCCCAACCTCTCTCTCTCCCCTCCCCCCCACCCTCTCTCCCTCCCCTCCCCCCCACCCTCTCTCTCTCCCCTCCCCCACCCTCTCTCTCTTCCCTCCCCCCACCCTCTCTCTCTTCCCTCCCCCCCACCCTCTCTCTCTTCCCTCCCCCCACCCTCTCTCTCTTCCCTCCCCCCCCACCCTCTCTCTCTTCCCTCCCCCCCACCCTCTCTCTCCTTCCCTCCCCCACCCTCTCTCTCTTCCCTCCCCCCCACCCTCTCTCTCTTCCCTCCCCCCCACCCTCTCTCTCTTCCCTCCCCCCCACCCTCTCTCTCTTCCCTCCCCCCTCGCCTTTGGTCCGGCCCGACTTACCCGAGCTCAGCTGCCGCTGCGGCTCACCGGAGCTCAGCTGCCGCTGCGGCCGATTTGTTACTCCAGGCCCCGCCATCCGCCCGCTCTCCAGGGCAAGGTAAGAGCCAGGCTCCGGCCCCACACCGCCAGGGATCAGCATCCGAGGAACCCGCCCAACGTGAACGAAGACCCTCCTTACCTGTCAGGCGTGCGCCAGGCCGGGGTTTCCTTTTTTTTTCTTTTTCAAGACGTCGCGTCTCACCTGCTCCTGCTGCGCGCTCACCCTGACCCTCGTGGCTGACGCCGTTGCCCCGGGTAACGTGACGGGGGGGGGGCAGAGGTGAGGAGCTTAGCAGAAGCCCTAGGTCTGGCCTGGCTGGGCAAGAAAGTCCCAGGCTTTCAGGCCTAACAAAAAAATGGGATAAGGTAGGAAAAAGAATGTTCAGTTTAGAAAAAATACTTACAAATGAATGAAGTTTTTTTTTAAACAATTTAATAAATTCAATTTTATTTTGCTGGAAATGTATATTTGAAAAGAAAGACGCAGAAAGCAGGAAAAAGAATGGAAGCAAGATGGCGGCCACTCACCTCGGTTCAGAACGATAAGGCCCGCCCACACACGCACCGATTGGTCGACTGGTCAGGTCACCGAAGCGTAGGATTGGTCAATCGTCGAGTCACTCGACACTCAACTGTAGGATGGCACGCGCCAGGAACCCGCCGTCCGATTGGTCGACCTCGACGTCACACGGTCGCTAATGAGATGCTAATGAGCGGAACGCTGAACATTTTTTGGATACCGCGGGCGCGATTTTTGTCCGGCCGAAACGTAAATACGCCTATGACCGGTCCGGAATCGCAAGCTTTCTTTTGAGGCAACGCGCGCGTCGGTACGCTCTATAACTTTCAAACGTATAGAACACGGACAGACAGACAGACAGACAGACATCCAGACAGACAGAAGAGCCGCTTTATATATATAGATGTAATAGCAGAGCACTTGGAAAGCAGTGACAGGATCGGACAAAGTCAACATGGATTTACAAAAGGTAAATCATGCTTGACTAATCTACTGGAATTTTTTGAGGATGTAACTGTTAAAATAGCTAAGGGAGAACCAATGGATGTGGTGTATTTGGACTTTCAGAAGGCTTTCGATAAGGTCCCGCATAAGAGGTTAGCGTGCAAAATTAAGGCACATGGGATTGGGGGCAAGGTATTGACTTGGATAGAGAACTGGTTGGTGGACAGAAAGCAAAGAGTTGGAATAAACGGGTCGTTTTCCGAGTGGCAGGCAGTGACTAGTGGGGTACCGCAAGGATCGGTCCTAGGACCCCAGCTGTTCACAATATATATTACTGATCTGGACGAGGGAATTGGATGTAATATCTCCAAATTTGCAGACGACACAAAGCTGGGTGGGAGGGTATGCTGTGAGGAGGATGTCATGAAACTCCAGTACAATTTGGACAGGTTGGGTGATTGGGCAGAAACATGGCAAATGCACTATAATGTGGATAAATGTGAGGTTATCCACTTTGGTGGCAAAAACAGGAAGGCAGATTATTATTTGAATGGCAATAGATTGGGAGAAGGGGAAGTGCAAAGAGACCTGGGTGTTCTTGTGCACCAGTCGCTGAAGGTAAGCATGCAGGTGCAGCAGGCGGTTAAGAAGCCCCAACCCTTACAATGGCGACCGCGGGCAGGACTGCAGGCCGTTTTTGATATGATAAGTGGTCTGGATCTAGAGAAAGCATCAGTTATTGTCTTTCTTGCTTTCAGTCTGTGGGCAGCACTGCGGAAGGTAGTGGCAGTGTGTAAGCTGACCTATTGGGGTATAGGTGGCTGGGTTAGGAAGGGTGTGAAGAGAGAGCAGGAGGAGGTTATAGAGCGCCTTGTACAGTATGTTGGCCTTCATAGCAAAAGGGTTTGAATACAAGAACAAGGATGTCTTGCTGCAGTTGTACAGGGCCTTGGTGAGACCGCACCTTGAGTATTGTGTGCAGTTTTGGTCACCTTACCTGAGGAAGGATGTTCTTGCCATGGAGGGAGTGCAGCGAAGATTCACCAGGCTGATACCTGGGATGGCAGGAATGACGTACGAGGAGAGATTGTGTCAATTGGGCTTATACTCACTGGAGTTTAGAAGATTGAGAGGGGATCTCATCGAAACCTATAAAATTCTGTCAGGTCTGGACAGACTAGATGCAGAAAGGATGTTTCTGATGGCCGGGGAGTCCAGAACCAGGGGTCATAGTCTAAGGATAAGGGGTAAGCCATTTAGGACTGAAATGAGAAGGAATTTCTTCACCCAGAGAGTGGTGAACCTTTGGAATTCTCTGCCACAGAGGGCGGTGGAGGCCAGTTCATTAAATATATTCAAGAAAGAGTTGGATATATTTCTTGAGGCTAAAGGGATCAAGGGATATGGGGAGAAGGCAGGGACAGGGTACTGAATTTGGATGATCAGCCATGATCTCATTGAATGGCAGAGCAGGCTCGAAGGGCCGAATGGCCTACTCCTGCTCCTATCTTCTATGTTTCCAAGTTCTCCTCCAAGTCACACACTATCCTGACTTGGAAGTTTATCGCTGTTCTTTCATCGTCACTGGGTCAAAATCCTGGAACTCCCTCTCTAACAGCATTGTAGGAGTATGTTCACCACACGGACTGCAGCGGTTCAAGAAGCCAGCTCACCACCACCTTCTCAAGGGCAATTGGGGATGGGCAATAAATGCTGGCCTTGCCAGCGGCGCCCAGATCCCATGAACAAATAAAAAAAAAACATTTTGCAAATACTTCAGCCTGCTTATAAAGGTGCATTTCTAGTGGCACACTGTCATATTCATATTAAGGGACCTCCCCCTGAACCTGCCATTTTTGGTAGGGTCAGCATCAGAGGTCCCAGGTGGATGCATCCTGGATGTTATACCAGGATGCAGCCCTCACAGATTTTCAGCTCCTTTAGGTGGTAGTTCTTATGTTCATTAATAAATAGACATTCTTATTATGAACACAGCTAGCTTTTGCTAGTTACTTTATTGAGCACATGTGGACTAGGTACAGTATCTGTAGAGGCTTCCATCTTGACTGCTGCCTTCTGGGTAGCCTAGTGCCTCATGGGTAATGTAGTCTTAATATATATACAGCTGGGTAGTGTAGTCTTATATACAGCTCTACATAGCTCTACGGCTCCACCTAGTGTCCACTATAGAATGACATGTTATTGATCATTACATCCCCCTTTCTTTGAGGTTTAACAAAATCAACATCAATCAACTTTCAAGAAACAATAAAGATAATATCAGTAACACTTTTGTTAGTGCTCTATAAACATAAACATTTTCAAAACAGTCAACACATTTTCAAAGCTTTACATTCTACTCAAAGATTAAGTCTATCAGGCTTTTTTACTTCACGTGTGGATCTTCTCAACAGGGGTAAGTCTGATGTGTCTTCATGAGATTGTTCTGGCGGTGAATGACAAGATGCAGTTGCGGCATTGTCATCAATCTGCTCTTGTATAGATCGAGGTCTCCTTGCGATCTTTGCTTGGAGAGGGTTTCAGTGTTTCCTTCACTCTTCATGCCATAACTCTCAATGTAGTCAATGCACTCTCGAAAAACTGCTGGCAGCAGGATCCCATCATACAGCATAGTTCTCTCAGCAGCCTCGGCTAATGGAACACCAAAGATTGGCCTGAGGGAAGAAAGAGTATCCACCGGAACTGCTTCCTGCTCTGGTGCAGGCTTCTTCTTTTTCTTTTTCTCTTTCCACTGCTTAACAACATCTGCTGTGGTTATATCTTTGGATTTTTTCTCCTTGTGTTTTTCCTCTTTGTGCTTTTCTTCCTTTGGCTTCTCTTTGACCTGAAAGTCTTTTTCTTTCTTCTTGGAGAAACTAGGCTTTTTGAAGACATGGATACCCTTTGGCCTTTTCATCCTTGATGGGCTCTCTGCTTCATCACCTGAGTCATCTGGTCTGCTTATGGCACAGTTTATACGGTAGACTCTCTTGACCAGTTCTAAGTCTTCACAAGCTTTGTCACCAAGTATCGAATCAAGTCTTTCAGCCACAACAGAAAACATGAGATGATGCACTTTGTCTTTGACTGTCACTTTAAGTCTGCATACACCTAAGCTATCTATTTTCTGTCCATTATAGTCCTTCAGTAGTACTGACTTTTTCTGTATTTTGGGCTTTTCTTTCATATTGTTAATGTCACTCATACTGATTAAGTTTGCTTTTGCCCCAGTGTCTAGTTTCAAGGTAACTAATGCTCCATTTACCTGCAGTGGGATCATCCATTTGTCCTCTTTTACTGCATTAACTTTATGTTCAGCATTGTCCATTTCTGAGGGCTGCACATTTTCTGTATCCTTTTTGATATTGTCACATGACACCATTCCTACAAAAAATGTCTCACTTAAATCAGTGTCCTCAATTACATTAACTCGTTGCCCTTTCTTAGTTTGTACTTTTGAAAAGCATTGTTTGGCAAAGTGATTCTTTCCATTACACTTTGTGCACATTTTTCCAAACGCTGGGCATTGTCTTAACTGGTGTTTGTAACCACAGCGTTTACAATTAAAAATTTCATCCTCCGATTGCTTTTCATTTCTGTTCTGCCCACGTTTCTTCCCCTTGTAGGACACAGCACCAACAGCAGCATTATCACTCATTACAATCGCATCATTATTGATTTCACTGAAAGTCTTCGCGTGCTTTCGAGCTAGCTCACTGGCTTGGCATATTTTCACCGCATTTTCCAAATTTAGTTCGGTTTCTCTCAACAGACGTTCCCTGACTTTTTTTATCATGAATACCAAACACAATCTGGTCATGAATCATGGATGCTTTGAGCTCAGAGAAATTACATGTCTGTGCTTTCAGTTTCAGATCAGTTATAAAGCTATCAAAAGTCTCATTTTGCTGCTGTGTCTGAGAACGGAAGATGTATCTTTCATAGGTCTCATTCTTTTTGGGAGAGCAATGTGCATCAAATTTTTTTAGCACATCTTCTAATTTTTCTCTGTTCTCCTCTGGATTAAATACAAATGTATTAAATACCTCTATCGCCTGTGGGCCTGCAACCGTAAGCAGCAACGCTATCTTCCTTGCGTTTGGCTTCGTACCGAATCCGATGGCTGCAATGTAGAGTTCAAATTGTTGTTTAAGAGTCTGCCAATTGTAGTCGAGATTTCCTGTGAGTTTCAAACGCTCTGGTGGCTTCAAATTCTCCATGTCGCTTTTCACAATTTTTAGCAGATCTTCACCATCCTGGTACCATCTTATGTTCATTAATAAATAAACATTCTTATTATGAACACAGCTAGCTTTTGCTAGTTACTTTATTGAGCACATGTGGACTAGGTACAGTATCTGTAGAGCTTCCATCTTGACTGCTGCCTTCTGGGTAGCCTAGTGCCTCATGGGTAATGTAGTCTTAATATATATACAGCTGAGTAGTGTAGTCTTATATACAGCTCTACATAGCTCTACGGCTCCACCTAATTTCCACTATAGAATGACATGTTATTGATCATTACAGTAGTGCGGAAATGGCCAACTCTTCTGGCCTCCAAGTGACTGGGACTGGATCTTTCAGTGCTTCAGTGATCAGATTGGTACCATTCCAGCAGCATTCCCACTGCCTAGTGATCAAGTGGAAGCAAGGCTCAGTACTAGCAGCCTGGCTAGGTTCACCCCAAGATGGTGCTGCACCTCAGGACAGTATTACATGTGTGCCCACCCACCAGCCCTCTCAGATGTCTGCACATGTGGCAGAAAGTAGCCAGAGCCCGGCTGCCTTTTTAGCCGTAGATGAACCACAACCTGCAAAAAGTCCTTTTAAAGCCTCAGCTACCCTGAGTCATGGGCTACTTCAGTCGCAAAAGGCTTCTGGAGAGAAGCACCAGCTGGTCTCTCTGCTGCTTCATTCCACTGAGGGAGCCCTGAGGAGAAGTAGATTAGGATTGAAAGGGCACACAATTACAGACATCATGGGGAAGCATGATAACAAGGCATCTAGGACTATGTTAATTAAGAAATTATTACCACAGATATTATATTTGCAGGCTGCTTTTTTGGCAAGGTAGAGGAATGACTTGCAGAATGTTTGCAAAATGGTAGACATGGGAGCTAAATGTCTGGATTTGAAGGAATTGTAGTTTCTGGAAAGGGGAACATGGTGACAGGACTCTTTTTGCAGTGGCCACAGGTAGTGTTTAGGAAAAGGTGTCCTTTATGAGCTCTGCCCACAGATATTTTACAGCTGGCAAAGGTTCTCCTGTGTAACTTCCCTTGCAGTGGGGCCTCAGCTTCCTGATCACCAGTTGGCCTTATGCCCCTTCCTCCTGCTCCTCTGGGGCAGACATCGGAAATCGTCTTTGGACAGAAAAGTCAGCAATGCGCTGTACAAGACAACCTGGCTGGGCTGTACAGCAGAGCACCCCCAGATCTGAAGTATGCCTTCAGAATACCAATATGGAATAAGTTGTGGTGAGCGCTGAGTTGCTGTAAACCTCCAAAAGAGAACTGAACCAGTTCCTGGCTGGGGTGGAGATCATGCCATACAAGGGGTAGGCACCAATTAATATAACTTATGGTCAATGTGGTCACCTGGACTGGTATTGATCACCTAGATTCTTGTTTTCCTAATTGGCTTTGAGTTTTAATCTGGCTTTTCACCTCTCCCAAGAGATTACATGGCTCCTAGTGGGTAGGGAGTGTCTTAATTGTGATACTTAAGGCATCGCGACTGTATGGGACAGGCTAGACCAGCTGGTCTTTTCATGTCTGATATTTTGGTATGGTCATATACACATCTATATACATACACATACACAATGCTTTTCAAATCTACTGCAAGTAAAAGAAAAATCAAAACCTAGTAACATTATAGGTTCTGTTGTGATTTCAACATCGCTCAGGCCCTATGTCATAAAATTAGCAATATCCTTTGTCATAAATCACATCTTCATCTTCAAATAATATCAGAACTAATATGTAATTTAATGTAATATAGTAATCCACTCAGAGTTCAGATAACAATCATAAACAACAGGAGTTTCACTCTCTTGGATTATGATTGCATTCAAACTCCGGAGTTGTATTATTATTTTGCAATTCACTTATATAGATATATATTATCACATTTTAAAATGATCTACAATATTGTTTCCTATTTGATTCTATTAATATATTAGAAGTCACACAACACCAGGTTATAGTCCAACAGCTTTATTTGAAATCACAAGCTTTCGGAGCGCTGCTCCTTCTTCAGGTGAAGTGGAGAAATGCATAAAGACACAGCTTATATAGTCAGAGAATCATGTCAGATGTTTACAGGTAACCTTTCCAACTGCCATTTATCACACCTCGGCAGAGAGATAATCACAGCAGTCAAAGGTGTGAATGGTGCCCAAACAGGTCAGTCAGGGAAACATTACATCAAAGAACAATGAGGTGGGGTCACAAGGGGTCAAATATTGCAGATGCTGGGGTCTGTATGAAAAACAAAAAAACAGACAAAAAACATTTTTTTTGGCTGGAAATCACAGCAGGTCCGGCCGCATCTGTGTAGAGAGAACAAGCCAATGTCGACTCGAGTCTGGATGACCCTGCGTCAGGTGGGGTTACATGTAGCGTGACATGAACCCAAGATCTCTGTTGAGGCCGTCCTCATGGGTGCGGAACTTGGCTATCAGTTTCTGCTCGACGATTTTGCGTTGTCGTGTGTCTCGAAGGCCGCCTTGGAGAATGCTTACCCGAAGATCGGAGGCTGAATGTCCTTGACTGCTGAAGTGTTCCCCGACTGGGAGGGAACACTCCTGCCTGGTGATTGTTGCGCGGTGTCCGTTCATCCGTTGTCGCAGTGTCTGCATGGTCTCGCCGATGTACCATGCTCCGGGGCATCCTTTCCTGCAACGTATGAGGTAGACAACGTTGGCCGAGTCACATGAGTATGTACCATGTACCTGGTGGGTGGTGTCCTCACGTGTGATGATGGTATCTGTGTTGATGATCTGGCATGTCTTGCAGAGGTTGCTGTGGCAGGGTTGTGTGGTGTCGTGGTCGCTGTTCTCCTGAAAGCTGGGTAATTTGCTGCGAACGATGGTCTGTTTGAGGTTAGGCGGCTGTTTGAAAGCGAGTAGTGGAGGCGTGGGGATGGCCTTAGCGAGGTGTTCGTCGTCATCGATGACATGTTGAAGGCTGCGAAGAACATGGCGTAGTTTCTCCGCTCCGGGGAAGTACTGGACGACGAAGGGTACTCTGTTGGTTGTGTCCCGTGTTTGTCTTCTGAGGAGGTCTATGCGATTTTTCGCTGTGGCCCGTCGGAACTGTCGATCAACGAGTCGAGCGTCATATCCCGTTCTTACAAGGGCGTCTTTCAGTGTCTGTAGGTGTCCATCGCGTTCCTCCTCGTCTGAGCAGATCCTGTGTATTCGCAGGGCTTGTCCATAGGGGATGGCTTCTTTAACGTGGTTAGGGTGGAAGCTGGAGAAGTGAAGCATCGTGAGGTTGTCCGTGGGCTTGCGGTAGAGTGAAGTGCTGAGGTGTCCGCCTTTGATGGAGATTCGTGTGTCCAGGAATGAGACCGATTCTGAGGAGTAGTCCATGGTGAGTTTGATGGTGGGATGGAACTTGTTGATGTTATCGTGTAGTCTTTTCAGTGATTCTTCGCCGTGGGTCCATAGGAAGAAAATGTCATCGATGTATCTGGTGTATAACGTTGGTTGGAGATCCTGTGCAGCGAAGAAGTCTTGCTCGAACTTGTGCATGAAGATGTTTGCGTATTGGGGTGCGAATTTGGTCCCCATGGCTGTTCCGTGTGTTTGGGTAAAGAACTGGTTGTCGAAGGTGAAGACATTGTGGTCAAGGATGAAGCGGATGAGTTGTAGGATGGCGTCTGGAGATTGGCTGACACCACACAACCCTGCCACAGCAACCTCTGCAAGACATGCCAGATCATCAACACAGATACCATCATCACACGTGAGGACACCACCCACCAGGTACATGGTACATACTCATGTGACTCGGCCAACGTTGTCTACCTCATACGTTGCAGGAAAGGATGCCCCGGAGCATGGTACATCGGCGAGACCATGCAGACACTGCGACAACGGATGAACGGACACCGCGCAACAATCACCAGGCAGGAGTGTTCCCTCCCAGTCGGGGAACACTTCAGCAGTCAAGGACATTCAGCCTCCGATCTTCGGGTAAGCATTCTCCAAGGCGGCCTTCGAGACACACGACAACGCAAAATCGTCGAGCAGAAACTGATAGCCAAGTTCCGCACCCATGAGGACGGCCTCAACAGAGATCTTGGGTTCATGTCACGCTACATGTAACCCCACCTGACGCAGGGTCATCCAGACTCGAGTCGACATTGGCTTGTTCTCTCTACACAGATGCGGCCGGACCTGCTGTGATTTCCAGCCAAAAAAAATGTTTTTTGTCTGTTTTTTTGTTTTTCATACAGACCCCAGCATCTGCAATATTTGACCCCTTGTGACCCCACCTCATTGTTCTTTGATGTAATGTTTCCCTGACTGACCTGTTTGGGCACCATTCACACCTTTGACTGCTGTGATTATCTCTCTGCCGAGGTGTGATAAATGGCAGTTGGAAAGGTTACCTGTAAACATCTGACATGATTCTCTGACTATATAAGCTGTGTCTTTATGCATTTCTCCACTTCACCTGAAGAAGGAGCAGCGCTCCGAAAGCTTGTGATTTCAAATAAAGCTGTTGGACTATAACCTGGTGTTGTGTGACTTCTTACATTTGTCCACCCCAGTCCAACTCCGGCATCTCCACATCATTAATATATTACTCGTGGATTTGAAACAAAACATGCACTGTTGCTTAAAATACAATAAAAAACAATTTAATTAAACTGCATTGGAAATAATTACAATCCATCTGATTTTATTTATTTTGCCAGATATAAAGATGAAAATCTATGATGCAGAGGATATACAGTGAATCAGATGAGTAAATATTGTGCATTGCATGAAGCTCCATCAATGTCATAGTCACTGTAGTTTTGCCTGAGAGCCCTTGTCAGGTCACTGAGACAGCTCACAGGGAATGAATCATCAAGAAAATAAATCTTACCTTTCACCCATTATATTTGATCTTCTTAGCAAAATCCTGCTTATTGTACCAAATGATGCCAGATTTCTGTACTTTAAAGGATACTCTTGGGATGCATAGGCCGATTAAACTGAAAAATAAAACTGTTCCAAGGAACATCTGTCAAACTACAATACTCTGGTATCAGCTGCATATTACTGAATGCAGTGCATTAAACTGCAAAGCTGTTCCTTTCCTATATTAATGGATCTTTCCTTTGCCTTGTTTGTCACTGTTTCTCTAATGAAGGAACCCAAACTGGGTGGACAGTTTCCACTGAAAATAATTACTGTGTATTAACTCATTTTCTTCCCAGGGCTTTTTTTGCACTGTTTGCTATTTTCAGGATTTACCCTCTTCATACACAATGGGTTAAACATGGATTTAAGAAGAGGAATAAGATTCTTAATTATAAGCATGAAGTGCAAGCTATTGATGGCCAGTAAAAATTGATAAGTATTGATGGCAGGAGCTTATGTCAAATATGCAGACTTTACCATAATATAAGTGCTCTTCCCTTAGGCAATCCCTCGGAACCGAGGATGACTTAATTATGGAGGCCTTGAGTGCAGACCAGGTGCTGTGGACACTCTGGGCTCGAATTTCCAAGCCCTTTGGAGGCAGGTTTGGAGGCGGGAGTGGTGGGAAAATTACAGAATCAGGGGGCAGGAACCCATCCCGCCCCCAACCCGCCTCCATGCCAATGTCCCAGGAGGCGGCTATCCGACCTGTGCTGGGAGCCGCCTCCCCAAGGCGGGAAGGGGATTAGAGCCAATTAACTGTTAGTTACAGGTAGTTAACAGGCAGTTTTTTGCCTAATCCCTATTTTTAGCCCTGAAGTGTGGGCTTCCCGACGGTTCCGAACCACGCCAAGTTAGCAAGGCGGACCGTCGGTCTGAAGGGGTTGGAGGGGTCGAGATGTCCGTTGTGCAGGTGAGTGATGGGTGCATATGTGCAGAGGTAAGTGTGTGAGGTAAGTGTAAAGTGTTTTAAGAAGTTTTACTTACCTTTACTTTCTCCTGCAGGCTTCCTTCCTTCAGTTCTCAGGAGTCCCTCAGTTCACCGGCACAGAAAGCAGAATGGCCGCTGAACTGTCAAAAGTTGCAGCATTCTGCTTTCTGGTCTGGAGAGATCTCTAACTGTCGCTGATTTTTCAACTGTCAAAAGCTCTTGACAGATGAAATGTCAATCACTGACGTCACCAGTAACCAGGTGTCCCTTAATTGGCTTGCTGAGCCCGCTGGGCAGGCTTAACAAGGTCAATCAAGGGAAAATAGCGTGGGTTGGCATCAAGTCGATGGAGGTGGGACTACAACCCAAAAAGTGGGAATCCTGCCTCCATCACGTCCCCATTGACAAAATCCAGCCCTCTGTGTCTCTGCATCACTGGGAGTCATCAGGTTGTTTGTGAGGTGCAGGCTGAATAGGGCTTTCTTAGTGGGGTCTTTGAGTGCTCCAGTATTGATATTCCTGCGGCATTGTTTCTGTTGCCGCCGCTGTTTTGGGGCTACATTGATGGAGATGACAGAGCAGATTAGGCGGTGGTCTGTCCAGCAGTCATCAGCTCCTGTTATGGCACGGGTGATGCGGACGTCCTTGCAGTCCCTCGCTCAGATGATGACCTAGTCCAGCAGATGCCAATGCTTGGAGCAAAGGTACTGCCATGAAGCCTTGTACTTGTCTCTCTGACGGAACAAGGTGTTGGTTATGATAAGGCCATGTTCTAAGCATTTCGACAGGAGGAGGGTACCGTTGGAGTTGGCTTTCCCTACCCCCTCTCTGCTGATCACACCTCCCCAGAGGTCTGTGTCCTTTCCAACTCTGGCGTTAATGTCGCCGAGGAGGATCAGCTTGTCACCCGTTGGGACTCGGGACAGGGATTGTTCGAGGCTGGAGTTGAATTCCTCTTTGGTCTCATCTGTGGTTTCCAGTGTTGGGGCGTACTCACTGAAGACCGTAGCACACTGGTTCCGGGCTAAGGTGAGCTGAAGAGTCATGAGGCGCTTCTTTATACCGCTAGGAGAGTCTTTGAGATGCCCAACTAGTTCATTTTTTATGGCGAAGCCTACCCCATGGAGGCGGCGTTCTTCTTCAGGTTTGCCTTTCCAGAAGAAGGTGTAGCCACCGCCTTGCTCCTTGAGCTGGCCTTCCCCTGCCCGCTGGGTCTCACTTAGGGCGGCGATGTCAATGTCAAAACGTCTGAGCTCCCGGGCAACGATAGCAGTACGGCGTTCCGGTCTGTCACTGTTGGGGTTGTCCATGAGGGTCCTGCTGTTCCAGGTCCCGAACTTCATTTTAAAGGTGGAAGATGCCTGTGCGTGAATTCTTTTAACGTGGGGTGGCCGTTGCACACCAGCTACCACACGGGCTTGACAGGGCAAGGTCTTGGTCCAATGGCAAGGGAATCCAAGATGATTGGAGACCAGGCTCTGCTACAATGGCCCAGCACACACACAGAAACATACTGCTACTGTCCTCCTCCCTCCTTCCCGCAGGTCCTCTCTGCCTGGGTTTTGTAGGATGCATTTGGTCCTCCCGACCTCGCTGTTAGCCCATGCCACACCTCCCCTGGGCCCCGACCCCGCTGCTGGTCCATGCTGCACCACTCCTGGGCCTTGACCTCACTGCTGGGCTCGTCCTCGCTCCTTGGTCCCGGCCTCAGACATGAATGATGTTGGCTTTCACAAGATCAAGTTAGCACTGATATTCTCGCGATCCCTGGCCCTGAGCTCCACTCGCGATCCACTGGTCACTAGATCACTAGTCCAGTGGAGAAGCATAGTCTTGACGGCAGAGAGGTCTGGGAATTTGGAAGCTAAGCTTAAGTGAAGAGCTAGTGCTCATTGATGAGGACAAAGAACAAACATGGTCGGGGGATGGGCAGTGGGCACAGGTAACTTTAACCTTGCAGCTTGAACTTGCAGTTAGGGATAAAATACACCCACTATTAGAGCCAGGAGAACTTAAACAGCAGAAGAGAGGAGACCGGGGGGAAAAAGAGGAAAGGATGGCAACGGATGGCCAAGGATGGCAAAGGAGCTCCCAAGGGAGCTGCCAGCTCAGGAGTCATTTTGTAAAAAAAATGTAAGTGCAGATGGCATTGTACTCACAATCGGTTGAATCAGAGATTATTTTCAGAGATTCGTTGCGTGATAATTGCCACTTGTCGATGACAGTTAAGGAAAGATTAAGTGGAAATTTATCAGGTCAATTTCTTCCCATTAATTTGGATAAAATATTATAAAACTCTTGCACTTTGATATAATGGCTAGGCTGTTAATCTGTGCAGAGAGCCAGGTCAAATAATATCCTGCCACTGCTTTTGATCTGAAGATTTGTTATGTGTATTTCCATACTTCAGCTGAAAATTGCAGACATCATTTAATTTATTTATACGTAAACTTCAATTTGGCAAAAAAATGGGCTGAGCTACAGTTCAGGGGGCAGGACATGCCAAATTTTGTGAAAGGCATCCCACCTCCTAATTTGGATGGGTTACTAGCGCATCAAAAGTTTGCACAGGGAGAGTAGTGTAAGGGGGGGCTTCTATTAATTGGTTTAAGGTAATTTACCTGGTCTGCAGCCTTTGCCTGCACTCTCACCAATTCCAAATAAATCAATTTTAAAACAGCGGTTTCGAATCACTACCCCACCTTCCAGTTCTGACTGCAGGACTTATAATTAATGATATTAAAATGGACACGTGGTTAGGATGAGAGAAAAATCAAGTTTTATTAACTACAAGAAACTATAATCAAATATCAAACTATACCACACGAACACAGTAATTACAGTAAAATTGCTTAAATGGGGGAATGCAGATGGTAAAAACGAGGGGTAAGTGACTACAATGTTGATTAAACAATCTTAGCAATATCCCCTTAATTACCATCCCCCAACTCCTTACTAGGTTGCTTTGCTGAGGAGTCAGAAACTGTGGTCCAGCGAAGTGAGAGAGAGAGAGAGGCTCACCTTTGGTCCCAGGAAGTAAAGAGAGAGCGATAGCTTCTCAGGAGCTATCATATATACCTGGTGAGGCCCCCTGCTGTTTGCCTGACTGGAAAATTCACGCCCAAAAAGTTCCAATTCACAAGAGAAAAGCTGTGATTGACTAACTCAAAGTGGCTGGACTGGGTTAGTGTGTCTGCACTGTGGGGCTGAAATGATCCCGCCCACATCTGGAGTTTACCTGGGCTGAAACAAAAGGGAATACTACTGCTCTATTGTCCAGAATGAGTGATTTAAACCCATTCAGTTCTTAAACGGTTGCAGATCCAAAGTCCATTTCAGGGTTTCAGTCTCTCATTGTCGGTGAGGGAGCTCTGAATGGCTGTGTAAACAGAAGCAGTTTCAAATCGATTGTCCTGCAGTCAGTTCTCAAGTGGGCAATTGCTTAAGTCAATAAACAACTTCAAGTGCTGAGAGGGAACCTCCCTTTGATTGGCAGGTCTGACTCAGCCACTGCTAGATCCTCCCACTTTATACACAGGCATCCTTGCTGTGAGCTGCTTGTCCTTTTGCCATGCTTTCTCTGGCCATTTTAAAACCTTTTATGATTGCCCAACCTCCAGGGAACGATGTTATTAATAAAGTACTGTCTTAAGGTGTGTGAATATTTTCCACAGAGCTCCTTGACTCCCGTGTTGTCCACGTCTTTCCATCTCAGAGCAGTCTTTTGGGGTTCTCGGCACATTTTAAAACACTGCAGACCAGTCACATCACCCAATTCTTTGTCCAGGATGTGGACCAATATTTTCAATCTTCAGGGAAATAGGGGAAATTTTGCAACCCCTACATTCCTCCCTTTTGATACTCCCAACTTGCTTGTAGTATCAACTCGAAGGAGTGAGCAACATTTTCAGACCCCCTCACAAACAACCATCCCCTGTATTTACCTAACAGCTACCTGCCACTGATCCCCCGAACCGTCCTTTCCCCTAAAATTCGAGAAAAACCGTGGTACGGTAGGCATCTTACAGATAGATCAATTTACAATAAAGGGTCACCTCCCCCTGCATCACTTGTAAAATTACAATGCATTCAAAATTTACAATCACTTTTTACATTATAACTTATTACAAAATGTTGCAATCTTAGTTACACAATGTAATCAAAATGATCCCAAGCACGGAGAGGATCCTACGCCTCTGCTCAACTTGGGGCTGTAACACAAAATACAAAAAAACTTGAACAACATGCTTAAACAAACCCTGACCATCATGTGCCAATGATGGGTTGCGAAATTCGAATGGGTATTGCTCCTCCCACCCGGGCAGTAAAAGTACCTCCCACCCCCCTTCGAATGTCTTAAACTTTAAAACAGGCAGATTGGATTTACTGACCAGCCTGCTTCACCAGCCCCGAGCCATTCCCTTGTCCCTGTGTGGAGGCAGGGTACCCCTCATGTTTAAAATTCCCTGGCACAGACCGAGACCGGGGAGTATGGGATCACGACTCCCAGTCCCTCCCCCTCCCATCTACCCTCGACTGGCTGCAGAAAATGATGGGTGCCTGTGTGGCAGCTCTCCCTGGCCCCACACTGAAACCTGGATCCCAGATCCGGCCACCCACTCATCCTTCCCAGCCACACTTACCCTCTTTGCCCGTGGGCCCCCGGGTGAGTTCCTCCCTCCCCCAACCACACCCACGCGACACTTGGGCCTCCCCCTCCCTTTTACAATCTTTCCCGGGCCATCACCACCCACCCCCGGGGAATGCGTCCCTATCTGACAAGGCGCCCGCGCTTCCCCATCATGACTCCTCAACAGCGAGGTCTCCCACAAGTGAACTTCGGTCAGGATAGTGCTGGGTTGGGGGCCGTGCCCCACCCAGCTGGGGCCATCTCCTCTCTGTAGGAGGAGTAGGCAAGTTCCTCCGGATGCTGTCCGGTTTCTCCCGAAGGCCGCTGCGGGTTTTCCCTCTGGATTCGTCCGGTGGCGAGGTGATCCCCAACATTCCGTATCCGTATCTTCATTCGATGCCCAGCTCGGGCTGGGCGAACAGGGCTGCTTCATTTTCCAATCTCCTGCAAAAACTTAAAAGGACACGCAGCCAGGTCTCACTGACCTGCTGCCTTAGGTGGAGACATGGTCGGGTCCCTCGACCTCGGACCAAAATGCAAACATTTGGCACACATGTAAACTTAAAGGGCTAGAAATTCAGTTGGTTGCGCCAGCCGTTAGCGCCTTAGGAGGAGTAGATGTCGAGCGCTAGGCGCTTAGCGCCCGGGCGCAGCGCGATCTGCACCTCGCCCCAACTTCAGTAGACATTTAGCGCCGGCGCAAAGTCTTTGCACGGGCTCAGCTGCGCGCGCAGATCATGACGTCATTTCCTCGTGCAACGCCCTTTGTGCGCCCCCAACCGGATCTTCAGTCGCGCCGGCCCATTGTGCGCCGGGCGGCCCTAGCGACTGTTGAGTGGAACGGTGCTCAGCCAATGCGGGCGTCGGGGAGCGCAAATTAAAGGGCACTTCCCCTGCACTATAAAAGGCTGCCATTTTGCAGCACTCATTCTTGTGAAACGGATCTTTGGAGAGAGACCAAGGTAGAGAGCTTACTGCTTTGGCCCAACACTAGGACAGGTACTTCTGGCTTCAGGCCACAGCTTTGCAATTGTCTTTGCCTTCATTGATATCTCATTGTTTGCCAGCATATTATGGGGGCTGCAATGGGTGTCAACGCTGGCTTTCACAATTACATCCAAAGGGCTCACAGACGCCATGAGAGAGTGCGAGCCCTGGTTAGACGGAAAGGGGGCAACAGGCGTCGCCAAGGGAGGCCT
This sequence comes from Somniosus microcephalus, assembly GCF_052327205.1. Lineage (NCBI taxonomy): Eukaryota > Metazoa > Chordata > Chondrichthyes > Squaliformes > Somniosidae > Somniosus > Somniosus microcephalus. The sequence continues at coordinate 111,586,138 of NC_140987.1, read as the reverse complement.
TACCCACCCAGGGTCTACCGCCAGCAGTTCTCCTAGCTCAACATGTCTGACGAGCAGTGTGTTAGGAGGCTGCGATTCCGAAGGGAGGTGGTCACAGAGATCTGCCAGCTGCTTCAGAGAGATCTGCAGCCACAGCTGAGGTGCAGGACGTCTCTGTCGGTGGCAGTGAAGGTGACGGTGGCTCTCAACTTCTATGCCACCGGCTCCTTCCAATCCGCTGCAGGGGACATTGCCAACACCTCCCAGTTCGCCGTGCATTGCTGCATCCGCCAGGTGACCAATGCCCTTTTCAGAAGGAGACGTCAGTTCATCTCCTTCCCCATGACCCTGGACAAGCAGCAACAGCGTGCAATGGGATTTGGAAGAATAGCGGGCTTCCCCATGGTGCAGGGCGCCATTGACTGCACGCATGTGGCTTTGCGGGCACCTGTGGAGAATGCCGAGGATTACCGCAACCGGAAGGGCTACCATTCGCTGAACGTGCAGCTGGTGTGTGACCACAGGCAGCTCATCCTAGCTGTCAATGCCCGCTTTCCAGGCAGCAGCCACGATGCCTTCCTCCTGCGACAGACTACTGTGGCTGGCATGTTCCAGGCACAGCCTCAGCCACGAGGATGGCTTATCGGGGACAAAGGCTATCCGTTGTGTACCTGGCTCATGACCCCGCTCCGCGCGCCCAGGACCCCTGCTGAAGAGGCATAAAACGAGAGCCATCAAGTGACCAGGAACATCATCGAACAAACAATCGGCGTCCTGAAGCAACGGTTCCGCTGCCTGGATCGTTCCGGCGGAGCCCTGCAGTATTCTCCGGAGCGAGTCTCCCATTTCGTGGTCGTTTGCTGCATGCTGCACAACCTGGCTATCCGCAGGACTCAGGCACTGCCACCACAGATTGGAGCACCACCTCAGGAGGAGGAGCAGGAGGAGGAGGACCAGCACAGGAGGGAGGCACAAGGTCCAAGGGCCGCCCGTCGGCGGCTTATTGAACGTAGGTTCTAGGCCCCCTCTCAGGGAATGGCTTGTGCCAATGAAAGAAGATGAATGGAGCCGCTCCGCAAGCCCTCAGCCGGTCAAGGCAACAAAGACTTCAAAGTTCAAACATGGACAATCTGATTAAAGAAAATTGTTTATTTCACAAACTCTGTGCCCTTCCCGCATGGCAAACAACAACAGAAAACCCCCCCAAAAAACAGTCAGACAAATAACTGGCTCCCACAACCTGGAGAGGATGATCAAAACAGTGAAACAAAAATGACCGTGATCCTCGGCCTTCATAAAAAACAAACATAACATTTTCGGCCTTCATAAAAACCAAACACAACATCCTCGGCCTTCATAACAAACAAACACAACTGCCCACACATTCTACTTTTTGCCCCGCGAAGGCGATGCCTTGCGCATCTTTGTGTGGCCCCTGGCCGCCCTGCTGCTCCTCCTCAATGTGAGCCCAGTGGCTGCAGCAAGGCTGGGGGAAGGCTCCTGAGGGGCACATGGCGTGACAGCAGATGCCCTTGGGGATCGGCCTGCACGAGCTCTGGCCCTCGAGGGGCCGGCTGGTGACTGCTGCAGCTGTGGCTGGGCGGCATCAGTCTGTCCAGCAGATCGTGGCAGCTGCACTGGTGGGGTGGCAGTGGCGGCTGCAGGAATGGGGGCAAGCTGGCTGATCGCAGGCGCTCGCTGGTCGCCTGATACAGTGGCACTCGCCCGGGCCAGCACTGCAGCATGCGCAGCAATCTGCTGAAGGACAGACCGCTGTACTGCTGCAGAGCGGCGGGTGCCCTGGCGATGCCTGCCTGACGCAGCGAGTGTGGCAGCAGTTAGTGCCCGTGTTGCCCTGGTCTGTGACCGCATGAGACCAGGCAGTGGCTGGACGGCACGACTGAGCATTTGGATACTAGCTGCCTGTGCTGCCCCGAATTCCTGCAGACTCCTGGCCTGTGCTGCCCCGAATTCCTGGACACTCTTAGCCAGTGATTCTATGGAGTCAGGCATCCGTGCCACTACCACCATGAGCTCAGTGTGCCTACGCTCAGAGTCGATGGCCATCTCCTCCAGGAGGCGCACCTCCTCTGCGCTGACCGTCGCAGGACTGGAGGCCGCACTCACCCTCTGGGGAGAAGGCCGCCGAGCTTCCCCACCCCTCCCGCGTTGCTGCAGGCCGCTGGGCCCCGGAACTTGACTCTCCTCCGACCCTTCCCCCAGGCTCCCCTCCAGGGAAGCCGTGTCCCCTACATCGCCATGGGCTGGCGCGGCTGAGAGTGCCACTGATGGGCCGGCTTCCTCTTCCTCCTCCTCCTCTTCTGAGGGGCTGACACTGGCAGCTTGAGGGACCTCCTCCTCACCTGGCGAGTCACCATCTGAAAGCAGGATTGCACAAGAGTAGCTTTAGAGTGAGGACAGGGCATCAGAGAGGGAGGCATGAGTGGTGCCATTCACCGCATTGGTCGGACAGTGGCAAAGGATGTTGATCTGATGCGCAAGTGGAACGAGAGAGGTCCAAAAGGTGATGTCCTTACCATTGGTGCCCAGAACAGGGTCGGCATCTCCAGTGGCAACGGGGCCAATCACCCGGACTCCCATAATGCGCTCCACGCGCTGGTCGAGGTCGGTGAGCTCTTGGAGCTGAGGTCGGCCTCCCCCGGTCGCAATCTGGCTACGCTAGTTGTTAGCCAGCTTGGCCTGCAAGAGAAAGGACGGCCTCTAAGTACGGTGTGTAGCCCTGATCTTGTCTGCACTGCCTCCCATGGTCGAATAGCTTGGACAGTGTGTAAAGTGCAGAATGTGCAATTGATGTTCATGCCAGTCCCATAGCTGCTGGATGAGGGCTGGCCATTAGGGCTTTCAGGTCCCTTTGTCCATAATGTGAGGTGCACATGCAAGGATGAGGAGGACACTGGAAAGGGTACTCACGCTGACAATCCGAGTGAGGTCGTTGAACTTCTTCCTGCATTGTACAGGATTCCTGGCAACCACGCTGTTGGATGTCACCCTGTTGGAGACATCCCTCCAGGCTTTGCGGTAGATGCTGGCCAGCGGCTTCTTGCCACTGTCAGGAAACAAAACATGGCGTCTTTGCTCCACTGAGCTAACCAGCAGCCTCAGGTCACCTTCGCTGAAGCGCTGCGCTCTCTCCCGGGTCTTCTGCATCGTCCTGGGTGGTAAAGAGTTGCAGCAGCAGTGCTCAGGCCTAGGTGGAGGGCTGCAGTGTCCAGGGCGTTGCAGGCAAACAAATCGACCCTTCCCCCTTTAAGAGCTGGCCGGGGCCAGCGTGTCTGCTGTCAATCAAAAAATCACCGCACCTGCGCTGCGCCCGGCCTCGGCGGTATCACTCAGCACTGCCGGCTTAGCGCCTAAAGATAGTCGTGCATCGCCAGTTTTAGCGCAGCAGCAACCTCTTAGGGCGATGCTACTGAATATCAGCGAAGTGGCCTCGACTTTGCGCCGGGCGCAAACTTCAGCGGCCGCCCGACTTTACCGCCCCAAAAGTGGCTACACTGAATTTCTGGGCCAAACTCTTTAAACTTAAACTTAAAACTAGTTATATCAACAAAACTTAAAATACACCTTAAAAGCACGCTATATTCACACATAGCTACAATACAAATGCCGCCCGTCTCCGGACGGCCAGGCTAATCTCTGGCACAGTCACAGATTGCTGCTGGCTGCAGCGAAGCTGGACTGCCTCCCGTCTCTGGTCCCTCGCACCTTATGGCTGTTGATTGGGGACCTCTGCTCTTTGGCTTCTCCCTGGTTCGGGAGACCGCCTTACTCTACTGTAAAATGGGTGACCATCTTTTCTCTGGCTTGCGGACCCGCTGAGACCTTCTGAGGGGCATCTCTGTGGGGGAAACTTTGGCTGGCGGACCCTGAGCCAGGGTCGCAGCCCTAGCTGGCTGGGAGCCTTCTCCCCCATGTCCAAAACCCGTTACCAGCTCCCCTGCAAGAGGAATTGCTATCCCTGCCCCCCCCCCGCAGGGTCCCACATCATGGGGGGAACCATTCTAGAGGCTGGCTGGGAAGCTGGTCCCTTTAAACAGATGTCTGCGCCTGCGCGAATCTCCTCCCCTGAGTCCCTCGGCAGAGGCTGTGAAACCTCTGTATTCAAGCAAGCAGGTGCGCCTGCGCAAACCTCCTGAAAAAGAGCCGGTGTGGTCCCGCCGGCAACTGCGCCTGCGCAAACTTCCTCTTCGGAGTCCCACGGCAGAGGCTGCTAAGCCTCTGGCTTCAAACAGGTGATCACGCCTGCGCGGGAAAACTTAGAAAGAGCCACTGGGGTCCCGCAGGCAACTGCGCCTGCGTGTTCGGTTACTTTAAAAAGGGTTGGGTGAACCGCTGTGTCTTCCAAGCAGGCCTGTGCGCCTGCGTGTAAAAACTGAGCAGCAGGGATCTTTAAGTAGCCGACTGCACCTGCGCGCTCGGCCTCAAACTGAGCAAGAGCCGCTGGGGGTTCCGGGTTCGCGACTGCGCCTGCGCGAACCCGGTGTTGAGAAACCTCTCCTCTCAGGCGTGCGGCTGCGCCTGCGCAAACCTCCTGTGGGCAAAACTCTCCCCTCGGGCGCGCGACCGCGCCTGCGCGGGAAAACTGAAAAGGATCCGCTGGGGGTACGGGCTGGGGAACTGTGCCTGCGCGAGCAGTTTCAGTGGATGGAGTGGCAGCAGCCTGCAGATTTCTGATCCCAGGCTGCTGTTTCTCTGTTCCTAAGCCACCTAACCATTTCAAATTCAAACTTTTGCCAAAACTAGGGTCCCACTGGGGTAGGGAAGTGTCCCAATTTGAGGGCTGGACAACTTTTCCCTTGGAACAAGCCATAGTGCCTGTTTGTACCTTCAGTGAACTCGAACCTGTCTGGTGGGCAAACTCATGTTCTCTTACCCGGGTGGCTTTAAATGGGGGATTTTGGAGCTGCCTTTGGTCTGGGGCCAAAACTATCCCCTTTGTGCCTCCCTTGTCCCGGATTTCTGCTACTGGACCTGCTCTACAGGGGTCCCAGAACTCTCCTTCCCTGTTCCCCTGCTTAAACAGCTTACTCTGCCCAGGAATGGCTCCTCCCCCCACACAAGCCACAGCACTTGCCTGTGAACTTGAGCCTACTGTGGGCTGAGGATTCCTATTCTCAGGCTCACTCCCAGCTGCCTGGTTGTGGTTGACTTTAAACCCCTTTCTTTCCAGTCCTTGTGGGGAGGCAGAGGTGGGTGAGGGGGCTGCAGCACCACTGATGGTTGCCCCCTTTCCCTGATTGGCCCTCATGAGAGATTTTAACGTCTCCAGGACAGACTCAATTGTATCTGTCTCTGCCTTCTGAGTTGGGGCTGTGGGGTTCCTGGCTGTATCATCTCTCCCAGGCTTTTTACAATCCCTGCGCCAGTGGCCCTCCTCCCCGCACTTGTAACAAGTGACCTTGTTCTGGGAGGGATGGCTCCCCTCCTGGCGCCACTCTTTCTGATATGGAGCCCCAGGTTTATCTAACTCCCTATCCAGCACCGTTCTGGGTGCTGCCTGTGGGATGGTTCTACTTGGGCTGCCAGTAAAATCCAGCTGACCTGCCTTCGGGCTGATCATGCAAATCATCCCCCTTGCTTTTAAAGCCATGTTAAGGCTTTCTATCTCTGCCCTACAGGGGCCATGATCTGCTTCACTAAACCTTTGGGCGCAGGCCAGGTTATAGGCTGCCTTTACTTCCCTAAACCCTTCCTCCTGCTTTTTTACTTCTGAGATGAGGTGGGCATTCTCTTCCCGCAGTCTCATCTCACATTCCCTGGTCTCAGTGACATCCTGCACCAGGCACTCTATAAATGCCTGGCATTTCTCAAACTGGGACTCCTGATTCTTGGCCTCTTTAAACTCCTTCTGCTCCGCCGTCTCACCCTTCTCAATCCAGCCACCTATACCATGATAGGTCAGCCTACACACTGCTGCTAACATCCGCAGGGCTACCCACATACTGAAAACGAGAGAAACAAGAGCTGGCTTTCTCCAGATCCAGACCACTTATTAAATCAAAAATGGCCTGCAGTCCTGCCGCGGTCACCATTTTGTAAGGGGGGGCTTCTATTAACTGGTTTAAGGTAATTCACCTGGTCTGCAGCCTTTGCCTGCACTCTGACCAATTCCAAATAAACCAATTTTAAAACAGCGGTTTTGAATCATTACCCCACCTTCCAGTTCTGACGGCAGGACTTATAATTAATGATATTAAAACGGACACGTGGTTTGGATGAGAGAAAAATCAAGTTTTATTAACTACAAGAAACTATAATCAAATATCAAACTATACCACACGAACACAGTAATTAAAGTAAAATTGCTTAAATGGGGAAATGCAGACGGTAAAAACGAGGGGTAAGTGACTACAATGTTGATTAAACAATCTTAGCAATATCCCCTTAATTACCATCCCCCAAACTCCTTACTAGGTTGCTTTGCTGAGGATTCAGAAACTCTGCTCACATGTGGTCCAGCGAAGTGAGAGAGAGAGAGAGAGAGAGAGAGAGGGGCTCACCTGTGGTCCCAGGAAGTAAAAAGAGAGCGATAGCTTCTCAGGAGCTATCATATATACCTGGTGAGGCCCCCTGCTGTTTGCCTGACTGGAAAATTTGCACCCAAAAAGTTCCAATTCACAAGAGAAAAGCTGTGATTGGCTAACTCAAAGTGGTTGGACTGGGTTAGTGTGTCTGCACTGTGGGGCTGAAATGATCCCACCCACATCCGGAGTTTACCTGGGCTGAAACAAAAGGGAATACTACTGCTCTATTGTCCAGAATGAGTGATTTAAACCCATTCAGTTCTTAAACGGTTGCAGATCCAAAGTCCATTTCAGGGTTTCAGTCTCTCATTGTCTGTGAGGGAGCTCTGAATGGCTGTGTAAACAGAAGCAGTTTCAAATCGATTGTCCTGCGGTCAGTTCTCAAGTGGGCAATTGCTTAAGTCAATAAACAACTTCAAGTGCTGAGAGGGAACCTCCCTTTGATTGGCAGGTCTGACTCAGCCACTGCTAGATCCTCCCACTTTATACACAGACATCCTTGCTGCGAGCTGCTTGTCCTTTTGCCATGCTTTCTCTGGCCATTTTAAAACCTTTTATGATTGCCCAACCTCCAGGGAATGATTTTATTAATAAAGTACTGTCTTAAGGTGTGTGAATATTTTCCACAGAGCTCCTCGACTCCCGTGTTGTCCACGTTCTTTCCATCTCAGAGCAGTCTTTTGGGGTTCTCGGCACACTTTAAAACACTGCAGACCAGTCACATCACCCAATTCTTCGTCCACGATGTGGACCAATATTTTCAACCTTCAGGGAAATAGGGGAAATTTTACAACCCCTACATTAGCACTCTGAGGATGAAAAATGTGTCGGGGCAGCAGCTCTTAAAGGGTTGCAGCTTACCCACATTACAACAGTGACTCCGCTTCAAAAGTACTTCATTGGCTGTAAAGCGCTTTGAGACGTCCGGTGGTCGTGAAAGGCGCTATATAAATGCAAGTCTTTCTTTCTTAAAGTGGAAATCGTGGCGGTGGCAGAATTGCTCACAATGGCACAGTGGAAATATATGGACCAAAATGCTTCCTTTGATGCCAAAGAGTTGAGAGTCTTGCTGCAAGGAAGTGATAAAGGGAGGGTGGCCATATTTGAGGTCCTGTACAAAGCTGACTCCAACTCTTCAGTAAAAGCACAGGAGCAAACTGTATGGAAGGAGGTTGCTGATTGAACTGAGGGAGCCATCCAAGTCCCTTGTGCCTGATAGCAAATGAGAAAGAGACATGCTGGCAGCAGGAGAAAGGTGAAGGTAAATGTGTTCCTCACTTTTATATGCATTTTTTGTGGGGTCTATTAAGCAAAAGCCTAAGTTGGGAACTGCAACACCTTTCATGAGGTACCATTTCAAGCATTGTGCAGTCATTGCCCTCTTTTATATATGCTTTCATAGTGCCAAAGCTTGGTGGCAGACTTTTTCAGGTGGACATATCAGGCAAGGAACAACAAATGAATATGCAGCCTTCAGGCCTGAGTCTGATGTTAGGCAATTTCTCAATGAAGTCAGCAGCCATAGGTTTTTTTTTATTCATTCATGGGATGTGGGCGTCTTTTATTGCCCATCCCTATTTGCCCTTAAGAAGGTGGTGGTGAGCCACCTTCTTGAATTGCTGCAGTCCGCGTGGTGAAGGTACTCCCACAGTGCTGTTAGGGAGGGAGTTCCAGGATTTTGACCCAGCGACGATGAAGGATCGGCGATATAATTCCAAGTTAGGATGATGTGTGACTTGGAGGAGAACTTGGAGGTGATGGTGTTCCCATGCGCCTGCTGCCCTTGACCTTCTAGGTGGTAGAGGTCGCAAGTTTGGGAGGTGCTATTGAAGAGATCTTGGCGAGTTGCTGCAGTGCATCTTGTACATGGTACAAACTGCAGCCGTGGTGTGCCTGTGGTGGAGGGAGTGAATGTTTAATGTGGTGGATAGAAAACATAGAAAAATAGGAGCAGGAGTAGGCCATTCGGCCCTGCGAGCCTGCTCCACCATTCATTATGATCATGGCTGATTCTCTATCTCAGTACCATATTCCCGCTCTCTCCCCATACCCCTTGATGCCTTTTGTGTCAAGAAATCTATTTACCTCCTTCTTAAATATATTCCGTGACCTGGCCTCCACAGCCTTCTGTGGTAGAGAATTCCACAAGTTCACCACCCTCTGAGCGAAGAAATTTCTCCTCATCTCAGTCCTAAATGTCCTACCCCGTATCCTGAGACTATGATTTCAGATCCCACTTCTGACACCAATGTAAGATTAGGATCACAGGCTCACACAGATTACCCAATAGGGCTTTAGAAGTTGTAAGGCTTTTATTAAAGAGCTACAGTTTTAAAGCATAATCAGATATTACATATCACGTGTGTGCGACCGGTCCCTCCGGTCATCCCAACCAGAACCTTATAACTCCTAACTCTGTGATCCCACTTCTGACACCAATGTAAGATTAGGATCACAGGCTAGGTGGCCTAACATGCGTGATCGTTGCTTAGACTGTGTATAGTGTTTTTTTCTCTCTGAAAGAAGGGAGCAGTAAAGAGCTTGTTGAAAGGTAAAACCAGAAATACAATGGCGTTGGCATATCACCGGGAACAGTTGATAGATAGCCTGAAGGTGGTACAGCATAAAGTGCAGGAGAGAGAGGGAGAGATAAAGAAGGAAAAAGATATAATTTGCAGGCTAACTTATCTGAAAACTCAGCAAAGGAAGGGAAAAAACAAGGATTTGGTAAGCCAGGCAAAGCTGCTGAGTCACCGATTTTAAAAGGGGAAAAAAAGATAAACTTAAAGTTTTACCGACATAGAAGTTATTAACATCTGTGCCGAGACAAATAAAACACAAGATTGCTGAGTGAAAGGAACCTTAAAAAAATGCTAGAATTTCAGTTTGTATGAAAATGTGTGTTAAAGTGTGAATGTTTTCCTGACTATGAATGTTTAAGAAGTTACAGCATTTCTTTTGTCTGAAAAGTCTGTCTTTAAAAGAAAGATTCTGTTATGTGTGTTTTAGCTCCACCCACTTCTCTGTGTTAAAAGCGTTTAAATCTTTTATCTTGTCTTGGATTTTGGAAGTTTTAAGAATGTGTGAATAAGATTGTGCCCCAAGAATTAAAAAAAAAACTTTGAACTACAATTTAAATTAAGCTGGTGTGTAAAAACTGAGAAGAACAACAAAAAGTTTGTTTAACAAAGGATTAAGTTTCAGTCTAAGATTTAACCTTGGAGTCGTGGTTGCTATGGTGAAATCTTCTAAAGCAGTTTGATTTGATTTGTTTAAATGTGAAAAACTAATTTTTCTCCAGTTATATTCAATGTTTTTACAGTATTTTGGAAAGACATCTGAAGAAAGGACAATAAGAAATATGACGTAATTTACTGTTTTCTGCAAGAATGTGCTATTTTGTTTTGTTTTATCTGTTCTGTTCGTGTTTAGTTAAAGTGTGAAAACACAACTGTCTTTTTCAAACGGGAAAGTTTTTTTTTAATTTACGTGAAGTAACGTAATTGTGTGCGCCTGATAATGTTTTGCTCCACCTTCTTAAAATCCTGCAAAGGAGTTAACTCTTCCCACTGACAGCTGTTTAAGTTCACCAAGCAACAACTTTAGTATGAAATTTAAAGATATTGGACATTATTAAATTTAAGTTTCTTAATTTTAAGTTAATATTTCACCACAGTGACAGAAAGAAAATTATGATTTGATAAATTAACCCCTTGGGCTCTAAGCAGAGTCACAATGGATTATCTTCTTTCTTTTGTTATATGGAAGTTACCTTGTAAACTAATTACAGCACTTCTGTCTCTAATGTTAAAACACTGTGTAAGCCACCTAGCCTGTGATCCTAATCTTACACCCTTGTTCTAGACCCCCTAGCCAGGGGAATCATCCTCCCTGTATCCAGTGTGTCTAGCCCTGTCAGAATTTTATACGTTTCAATGAGATCCCCTCTCATTCTTCTAAACAGTGAATACAGGCCTAGTCGACCCAATCTCTCCTCATATGACTGTCCTGCCATCCCAGGAATCAGTCTGGTGAACCTTCGCTGCACTTCCTCTATGGCAAGTATATCCTTTCTTAGGTAAGACGACCAAAACTGTACACAGTACTCCAGGTGTGGTCTCACCAAGGCCCTGTATAACTGTAGTAAGACATCCTTGCTCCTGAACTCAAATCCTCTTGCAATGAAGGCCAACATACCATTTGCCTTCCTAACTGCTTGCTGCACCTGCATGTTAGCTTTCAGTGACTGGTGTACAAGTACACCCAGGTCCCTTTGTACATCAACATTTCCCAATCTATCACCATTTAAATAATACTCTGCCTTTCTGTTTTTCCTACCAAAGTGGATAACTTCACATTTATCCACGTTATACTGCATCTGCCATGTATTGCCCACTCACTCAACTTGTCTAAATCGTCTTGAAGCCTCTTTGCATCCTCCTCACAACTCACAATCCCACCTAGTTTTGTGTCATTAGCAAACTTGGAGACATTATATTTGGTTCCCTCATCCAAATCATTGATATATATTGTGAACTGCTGAGGCGTCAATCAAGTGGGCTGTTTTGTCCTGGATGGTATTGAGCTTCTTGAGAGTTGTTGGAGCTGCACTCATCCAGGCAAATGGAGAATAGTCCATTACACTCCTGACTTGTGCCTTGTAGCTGGTAGAGGAGCTTTGGAGAGTCAGGTGGTGAGATATTTCTCGCAGAATACCCAGCTTCTGATCTGCTCTTGTAGCCATTGTATTTATGTGGCTGGTCCAGTTAAGTTTCTGGTCAATGGTGACCCCCAGAATGTTGATGGTGGGGGATTTGACAATAGTAATGCCATTGAATGTCAAGGGGGTATGGTTAGATTTTCTTTTGTTGGAGATAGTCATTGCCTGGCACTTGTGTGGCATGAATGTTACCTGCCACTTATCAGCCCAAGCCTAAATGTTGTCCAGGTCTTGCTGAATGCAGGCATGGACTGCTTCATTATCTGAGGTGTTCCAAATAAAACTGAACACTGTGTAATCATCAGCGAACATCCCCACTTCTGACTTTATGATGGAGGGAAGGTCATTGATGAAGCAGCTGAAGATGGTAGGGCCTAGGACACTGCCCTGAGGAACCCCTGCAGTGATGTCCTGAGGCTGAGATGATTGGCCTCCAACAACCACAACCATCTTGCTTTGTGCTAGATATGACTCCAGTCTGTGGAGAGCTTTCCCCCTGATTCCCATTGACTTCAATTTTATTAGGGCTCCTGGATGCCACACTTGGTCAAATGCTGCCTTCATGTCAAGAGCAGTCACTCTCACCTCACCTCTGGAATTCAGGTCTTTTGTCCATGTTTGGACCAAGACTGAAATGAGGTCTGGAAGTGAGTGGTCCTGGCGGAACCCAAACTGCGCATTAATGATCAGGTTATTGGTAAGTAAGTGCCACTTGGTTCGCAAAATTCTACAGATTCCCCCAAACCAAGAAGAGAGGAGATTTTTGGATTGTTTAAAAGAATATTGGGCTAAAGGGGAGCATAAAATCAAAACCCCAGGATTTTGGTCATTTTAAAAAGGCATGTCCAGGCCTGTGGAAGGCTGCGACAAAGGAGTTGGGATGGGCCCCTGTAAAACAAACAGTTTGAGTATTGGCATAGGCCAGATTCTCTGGGAATGTTCTGGAATGTCTCAGGCATTCATACATAATGACAATAGGCCTACGGAAGGACAGTTCCCACCAAAGATACAGAGCCATCAAGAATATGCCACTGATCAACAAAAGGGACCCTGACCCCAGCAGGAGAAGACAAAAACTCACTAATCGGAGAAAAGTTTAAACAGCCATTAAACACTAATTTAAGTTTCGATGAACCATCCCGAAACTAGTTTACACCAACTTAAGTCAATTAAAAGTAGATGGGACCAGCCCAGAATTCATTAAAGAATTTAAAAACCAATCAATGTTAACGAGCCTGCCCAAAATTTAACAATGGGCCAGAGAAGATTTGGCGGGCAGATAAGCAGAGCCTCAAACGGTATAATTGAGGCCCGCTTTTACACAGAAACAGTCAGAGAGTCATTCAGACAGTCAGTGAATTGAAGCAACAAGTCATTTGCACAGTCAGTGAATTTGAAGGTGCAGTTCATACAGCCAGAGGCACAGCTCATTCGAAAGACACCAGCCTCGGGACAATCAATCGGCGGAAGGACAACAGAAGGAGAACGGAAAGGAATCACGGCAACCAAGGGCCCCAAGAAACAAACAACCAATGATATTACCAACAACCAGGTAATACTGGACCACCACCACCAACAAGAAACTAACTTGGAAGAAACCGAAGATCTGCAAGTTTTTCCACTCTACAAACTATTCCTGCGTTTGGTGAGCATTATCCCTGATCCTTTAGAGTCCAACTTAGTTAGTGTAGTGGGATTGGGAGGGGTGAAGTATTTTGTCCATTGCTATTCTCCCTCGTATATTCCGAAGTGTTCCCCCTTTTAGAGTGATAAGATTATTGTGTTGTGTATATTTTCTTGTCTCAAATAAAAACCAAAGTTCTTGTATCAAATTCAGTTGTTTGCTGCAATTTCATACAACCCCCAAATAAGTCCAGGTCTAGAACCAAGGGAGTGGGAGCGATTCGAACCACTCAGGAGTCAGAGGCAAAGCTGACCACACACACCACCCCTTACACTTGATAGCACTGCCGATGACACCTTCCATCACTTTGCAGATGATTGAGAATAGACTGATGGGGCAGTAATTGGCTGGATTGGATTTGTCCTGCTTTTTGTGGACAGGACATACCTGGGCAATTTTCCTCATTGTCAGGTAGATGCCAGTGTTGTAGCTGTACTGGAACAGCTTGGCTAGAGGCATGGCTGGTTCTGGAGCACAAGTCTTCAGCACTACAGCCGGGATGTTGTCAGGGTCCATAGCCTTTGCTGCACACAGTTTGTTCAGCCATTTCTTGCTATCACATGTTCTGGGTAGATTTGGCTGATGACTGACTTCTGTGATGTTGGGGTCCTCATAGCAACATAGAAACATAGAAGATAGGAGCAGGAGTAGGCCATTCGGCCCTTCGAGCCTGCTCCGCCATTCAATGAGATCATGGCTGATCATCCAAACTCAGTAACCTGTCCCTGCCTTCTCCCCATATCCCTTGATCCCTTTAGCCTTAAGAAATATATCTAACTCCTTCTTGAATATATTTAATGAGTTGGCCTCAACTGCCTTGTGTGGTAGAGAATGCCACAGGTTCACCACTCTCTGGGTGAAGAAATTCCTCCTCATCTCTGTCCTAAATGGCTTACCCCTTATCATTAGACTGCGACCCCTGGTTCTGGACTCCCCCGCCATCAGGAACATCCTTCCTGCATCTAGTCTGTCTAGTCCTGTTAGAATTTTGTAAGTTTCAATGCGATCCCCTCTCACTCTTCTAAACTCCAGCGAGTATAAGCCCAATCGACCCAATCTCTCCTCATACATCATTCCTGCCATCCCAGGTATCAGTCTGGTGAATCTTCGCAGATACCCCTCCATGGCAAGAACATCCTTCCTCAGATAAGGCGACCAAAAGTGCACACAATACTCAAGATGTGGTCTCACCAAGGCCCTGTACAACTGCAGCAAGACATCCTTGTTCCTGTACTCGAACCCTCTCGCTACAAAGGCCAACATACCATTTGCCTTCTTAACCGCCTGCTGCACCTGCATGCTTACCTTCAGCGACTGGTGCACAAGGACACCCAGGTCTCGTTGCACTTCCCCTTTTCCAACCTATTGCCATTCAGATAATAATCTGCCTTCCTGTTTTTGCCACCAAAGTGGATAACCTTGCATTTATCCACATTATACTGCATCTGCCATGCATCTGCCTAATCACCCAACCTGTCCAAATCATACTAGTTTCTCGGCATCCTCCTCACAGCACACACGCCCACCCAGCTTTGTGTCGTCTGCAAATTTGGAGATATTACATCTAGTTCCCTCGTCTAGATCATTAATATATATTGTGAATAGCTGGGGCCCTAGGACCGATTCCTGCGGTACCCCACTAGTCAATGCTTGCCACTCGGAAAAAGACCCATTTATTCCAACTCTTTGCTTCCTGCCTGCCAATCAGTTCTCTATCCAAGTGAGTACCTTGCCCCCAATCCCATGTGCCTTAACGTTACACGCTAATCTCTTATGCGGGACCTTATCGAAAGCCTTCTGAAAATCCAAATACACCACACCCACTGGTTCTCCCTTATCTATTCTACCAGTTACATCCTCAAAAAATTCCAGTAGATTAGTCAAGCACGATTTACCTTTTGTAAATCCATGTTGACTTTGTCCGATCTTGTCACTGTTTTCCAAGTGCTCTGCTATTACATCTTTTATAACGGACTCTAGCATTTTCCCCACTACCGATGTCAGGCTTACCAATCTATAATTCCCCGTTTTCTCTCTACCACCTTTTTTGAATAGTGGGGTAACATTAGCTACCCTCCAATCCATGGGAACTGTTCCAGAATGTATAGAATGTTGGAAGATGACCAGCAATGCATCTACTATTTCTAGGGCCACTTCCTTAAGTACCCTAGGATGTAGATTATCAGGCCCTGGGGAATTATCGGCCTTCAATCCCGTCAATTTCCCTAACACCATTTCCCTACAAATACTGATTTCATTCAGTTCCTCCCTCTCATTAGAACCTATGTTCCCCAACATCTCTGGGAGGTTATTTGCGTCCTCCTTTGTGAAGACAGAACCAAAGTATGTATTTAATTGGTCTGCCATTTCTTTGTTCCCCATTTTAAATTCCCCTGATTCTGACTGCAAGGGACCTACGCTTGACTTCACCAATCTTTTTCTTTTCTCAGGAGGAGGTCGTGATGGATCATCCACTCAGCACTTCTGGTTAAAGACAGTTACGAATGCTTCAGCCTTGTCTTTTGCACTCATGTGCTGGGCTCCACCATCATTGAGGATGGGGATATTCATGTAGCTTCCTCCTCTTGTTAGTTTTTTAATTGTCCGCCACCTTTCACTACTGGATGTGGCAGGGCTTTGATCTGATCCATTGGCTGTGGGATCACTTAGCTCTGTCTATAGTATGCTGCTTCCGCTGTTTAGCATGTGTTGTAGCTTCACCAGGTTAGCACCTCATTTTTAGGTACACTTGGTGCTGCTCCTGGCATACACTTCTACACTCCTCATTGAACCAGGCTTGGTCACCTGGCTTGGTGGTAATGGTAGAGTGAGTGATATGCCAGGCCATGAGGTTACAGATTGTGGTGGTATACAATTCTGCTGTTGATGGCCCACAGCACCTCATGGATTCCCAGTTTTGGCTAGATCTGTTCTGAATCTATCTGTCTGTGCTGGCTCTCTGCAGGGCAATCAAGTCAGTTCCATTCCCCCGCTCTATCCCTGTAGCCCTACAAATCTAGTGAACCTTTGTTGCGTCGTCTCCAAGGCAATTATATCCTTCCTTAGATAAAGAGACCAAAACTGTGCACAGTACTCCAGGTGTGGTCTCACCAAGGCCCTGTACAATTGTAGCAAGACTTCCTTACTCTTATACTCCAACCCCCTTGCAATAAAGGCCAACTTGCCATTTGCCTTCCTTATTGCTTGCTGTACCTGCTTGCTAGCTTTCTGTGCTTCTTGCACGAGGACACCCAAACCTCTCTGAACACCGACATTTGAAAGTTTCTCACCATTTAAAAAAGATTCCGTTTTTCTATTCTTCCTACCAAAGTGAATAACCTCACATTTCCTTACATTATACTCCATTTGCCACCTTACTGCCCACTCAATCTATCTGTATCCCTTTGCAGACTCTTTGGGCAGGATTTTCATTGGGCCGTGGAGGCGAGATTGGAGGCGTGTGGGGGGTTAAAATTGCAAAAACTGGCGTGCGGGCCCAACCCCGCTTCCATCCCACCTCCAAGCAATTTTCATTAATTCGTGTCTGATGGTCCCGTCTCCGTCCCGCCTCCAAGAGGAGGGATAGGCCGTTAAGGCCCTTAACAAGCACTAAATTGCCTCTATAATGCCATTTTGAAAGGCCTTTGCAATTTTAACCCTTTTCCCACGTGAAACACGCCTGTTCTGAAACACGACGGTGAAACCTGGTGGGAGCACAATTACATTGCCAACTATCAGCTGCAACTCAACCATTAAAGAGGAGATTTGATCAGCCATCATTTGCAGGTGGCAGGACTTTGTAGTCTCAGGTCTGGGGGAACTTTTAGAAGGCACAACCACAGCTGTGGAAGTTTGGAGCCTGACGCCCAACTCCAGTGTGACCTCCTGGGAAACCTCTCTCACCACCTTCACTGAGCGCTTCCTCAACTGAGGCATCTACCAGAAGCATGGGAGCCATTTATTTCCTTCCCTTCTGGACATTAGATGAGGACAAACACCAGCCGCGGCACCAGCAGAACCAGGA
This sequence comes from Somniosus microcephalus, assembly GCF_052327205.1. Classification (NCBI taxonomy): domain Eukaryota; kingdom Metazoa; phylum Chordata; class Chondrichthyes; order Squaliformes; family Somniosidae; genus Somniosus; species Somniosus microcephalus. The sequence continues at coordinate 111,569,186 of NC_140987.1, read as the reverse complement.
ACAACAGCAGCACCAACAGCAGCAGCACCAACAGCAGCAGCAACAACAGCCAAGCTGCTGCTCACCCACCTGAAGCTGCACAGGCCAGAAGGGGCCTGCGCATGGAAGCCCGTCGGCGCAGGAGATACCTCAACATGTCTGAGCAGCAGTGCCAAAGGCGGCTCCGACTTTTGCGAGAGGTAGTGGGTGACATCTGTGCAATGCTGCAACAAAACCTGCCGGCCAGAGGACCAGTTGGACAACCCTTACCAGTGGCCGTCAAAGTCACCACCGCACTCAACTTTTTTGTCTCAGGCTCATTCCAGGGATCAGCAGCAGACATCAGCAGCATCTCCCAGGCGGTCGCACACACTTGCATCACGCAGGTAACCGATGCCCTCTTTGCCATCGCGCACAATCACATCCATTTCACCAAGGATCAAGCAAGTGTCACGGCACGTGCGGTTGGATTAGCTAATCTGGCAGGCTTTCCAAGGGTGCAGGGCATCGTTGACTGCGCACATGTGACTCTTAAGGCACCTCATCGCAATCCAGGTATTTTTGTCAACCGCAAGGGCTTCCACTCCCTTAACGTTCAGCTGGTGTGTGACCACAAGAAGGAAATTTTACATGTTTGTGCCATGTACCCTGGCATTTGCCATGACTCCTTCATACTGCACCAATCTAGTGTGCCTCCGCTATTCAGGCCGCCCGACCAACTTCACGGATGGCTACTTGGAGACAAGAGCTATCCCCTGAGGACGTGGCTAATGACACTGTTGAAGAGACCATCCAATGAAGCTGAGGAGAGCTACAACTCCAGCAACATGTCCACCAGAGCCATAATCAAGCAAACCATCAGTTTGCTGAAGATGCGCTTCAGATGCCTGGATAGATCAGGTGGAGCCCTGCAGTACTCAGCAGCCAGGGTCTCCAGAATGGTCATGGTTTGCTGTGCACTTCACAACATGGCACAGTGTCGTGGCTTGCAGATTCCTGAGGACCAAGTGGCTCCTCACATATCCTCCTCAGATGAGGAGGAGGAGGAGGAGGAGGAGGACGAGATCGAAAACGAACATCTTGCAGAGGCCCATCAACCAGCGGCAGCAGTACGTGAGAACATTGTTGCCCGGGATGCAAGGAACGCACTCATCTTGGCCAGATTTGCTTAGCCTAGCCAATCAAGCACTTTTGCCTCGCAGCTTCGTACCTGAGCATCGACAATGGCGAAGGACCAGTGGATTCCTAGCAATTTGACCACCATACTGACAATTGCAAGTAATCCTAAGCCCTCAATGTGAAAGTCCCTTTCGTGAAATGACACACGCCACAACTACAGCAGTAGCCATCAGATTTTTTATTTACATTATTCATCTGATGGCTTTTTCACAGAAAACATCAAATTTCACCCAAGTGACTAACCTTGTGACTATTTGTGCAGTATCTTTCTCTTACGCGTGCTCCTATGTGGTGCTTCCCCTGTGGCTTCAGCAGATGTGGAGGCCCCTTGCTCACTTTCCTGCTGCTCCTGTCGCGACACCTTTGGCGGGTGTCCTCTGGGGTTGCGAACCTGTGAGGACTCGGCAACAGTCTGCTGTTCCTGCAGCTGTGCAGGGGTTGAGACGCCGATCTCAGATGGGTGTGGACTCTGGTGGGGCTCTGATCGAGGGCTCTGCAGTGGCATGGAAGTGTGAGCGCTTGGAGAGGAGCCCCCACTTCCCTGATGTCTGCCACCAACTTCCCTCTCATGGGTCAGGTCCCCCTCAACGCTTGCAAGTGGCTTGAGAGCACTTTGCTGCACATCAGGGGGGCCATGGGGACCTGTATCTGCAATGGCAGTCCTACTCAGAAGGACTTCCATGAAGGTCTGGTTTCTCTGTTCAATAGATGACCATCGCTCCTCCAGAGGTGTCATTCTATTCTGAACACTCACCATGTTTCCTGCACTCTGGCGACTTATCACCTCCATGGATGTTGCCATCCTTTCCACGGTGATGAGTTCATGCACCAATGACTCCACAAAGGCTCTGCTCATGTTCGCTATGGACTCCTCCATTCGCTCCACACGCGCAGCGACCCTGGAGACAAAACCTGCCAGAGACTCCTGCATCTGTTCCTGGAGTTCCAGCACCGCTAATCTTATGGATGGACCCAGAGGCAGAGGGTCGACATGCAGCTGAGCCGAGCTGGCAAAGCCCTGCGCCCTCTGACTAGGACTCTCCACTGCTTTCCCTGTCTCCACAATCTGCTGATGCTCACTTGTGAGCTGTGATACACTAGGTGACAACACTACTCTATGTCCCGAAGGTCCCATCGAGGTGTGACTGTCTGCGCTGGTGCTGGGTGCGCTGAATTCTGCTGACGCTGTGCCCTCAGAGGTTGCAGCTTCCTCTGAGGAGTCTTGAAGCTCATGCTGTTCCTCCTAGCTAGTGGGGACAGGTGCTTGCGATGGTCCTGTGGTGGAGTAAAGGAAAGAGTCTGAGATGTGATGCCAAGGTTACATGCACATTGCATATTGCAGATGATCATTAGTCCATCTGTTAGAGCTTCAGAATCATTATCAGTGACTCATGCAATGTCAATGAGAGAGATGGAAAACTATTCTGTCACCAGCTTGCTGTGATGCACCCCTCTGTCCGACCCCCACTTGCGCATCTTGCTCCACTCCTACGATCTCCAGGACCGCCTCCTCCCAGTGGGTGAGGTGGGCTACTGAGGGTGGCCTTCCTCCTGTCCTCGCTCTTTCTCGCTTATTGTGAGCGCTCTTTTCCTGCAATGAGGGAGACAAGTGGAGGTTGAGTGAGAATGAAGGAGTGAGTGTAGAGATTCCATAGCATAGATACTTAGAAGGAGACAAAGATGGAGTGAGGTGGCAAGGCCAAGGGCCCTCCCTGTGTGTTGTCAGTTGTTTTCATAGCATCACAGTGATAGGGAGTGTGAGGGCTGCATAGTCGAATAGTTAGGTGAATGTGAGCATAGATAGAGAGGGAATGGGTAAGGGTGCATGGGTGTCAGTGTCAAGTGGGATGTGGAGGAAGAGATTGCTAAAGCTGAGTGCTGGTGAGGAAAGGCAATGGGGATCAGGTTGAGGGTGATGGGAAATTCATACTCACTTTTCCAGTGCGCAGAAGGTCATGATATCTCTTCCTGCATTGAATCCAGGTTCTGCGGGTTACTGATAATGAGTTGACCTCCTCTGCCACCTGGACCCACACAGCCTTGGTCTGCTGGGGAGGCTTCTTCCTCCCTGAAGAAGTGGTGTGGAGATGCCGGAGTTGGACTGGGGTGGACAAATGTAAAAAGTCACACAACACCAGGTTATAGTCCAACAGCTTTATTTGAAATCACAAGCTTTCGGAGCGCTGCTCCTTCTTCAGGTGAAGTGGAGAAATGCATAAAGACACAGCTTATATAGTCAGAGAATCATGTCAGATGTTTACAGGCAGTTGGAAAGGTTACCTGTAAACATCTGACATGATTCTCTGACTATATAAGCTGTGTCTTTATGCATTTCTCCACTTCACCTGAAGAAGGAGCAACGCTCCGAAAGCTTGTGATTTCAAATAAAGCTGTTGGACTATAACCTGGTGTTGTGTGACTTTTTACATTTGTCCCTGAAGAAGGGAAGAGCACCTCTTTATGAGCTCTTGCTCCCTCAGCTAAAGCCTGCAAGGCAACGTCATCAAACCTCGGAGCAGGCCTAGCTATCTGGCTGGCCATTCTTCCTCCAGGTCCCTGTAACATGAAAGGCCAAAAGTTTGGCAGCCTGCAGAAGAAGCAAGGCTTGTTGCAGACCTTAAATGCAGCAGCAATGATGACGTCATCGGAGGCGACTTTCAGACTGGAAAAACTAATTTGCCATGGGTTCCCACACGTTGGAACTCAATTGGCCAATCAAGTTAAAATCGCATCAATCTCCCACATTGATTTAAATTCAGGTGGATAACACGAAATGCGGATTACACGACCCCAGCCCGCCCCTGAATTAAAATCCAGCCCTTTGTGTTCTCCTCACAGCTTACTGTCCCACCTAGCTTTGTATCATCAGTATGACTATGTTGCTTGACTAGTCTGTGGGACAGCTATCCCAATTTTGGCACAAATCTTCAGATGTTATTGAGGAGGACTTTGCAGGGTCTACTGGGCTGGGTATACCTTTGTTGTGTCTGGTTGACGCCAGGTAGCCCACCTGGTTTTATTTCTCGTATACTTCTTTTTAGTGATTTGGTACAACTGAGTGGCTTGCTAGGCCATTTCAGAGCACAGTTAAGAGTCAACCACATTGCTGTGGGTCTGGAGTCACATATAGGCCAGACCAGGTAAGGATGGCAGGTTTCCTTCCCTAAAGGACATTAGTGAACCAGATGGGTTTTTTCCCGACAATCTGGTAGTTTCATGGTCACCATTACCGATACTAGCTTTTTATTCCAATTAAATTTCCCAGTTGCTGTGGTGAGATTTGAATTTATGTCTCTGAGATCATTAGTCCAGGCCTCGGGATTACTAGTTCAGTAACATAACCACTATGCTACCAAACCCTCTAGTTGTTGAGCTTGAATCTGTTTTCCTACAAGAAGGCAATGTGACTGACATATAATGAAAGGATCATGGGTGTTTCTTGGATAGTAACCACTGACATGCATAATGAATTTTTTCTGGTCAGATACCACCTGAACATTGAGTACTAACCCTTTCTATTCATGTAGGCCATGGAGTTGATACGAGGAGTCTCATGTCCAAATAAATGCTCTGTATTTGAGAACTCTAGCAAACTGCAGACAGCCACATCAGAAAGTCTGCTTTGTACACTTGTCAAACAGGTGACAAACATAGTGAGCCCTGCTTGAGTCCTTAACCCACTGCTGATCTTATCCTTCACAGTGGTGGGGGTCACAGGTGAGGCAGGTTCTGTCGAAGTATCTGTAATGAGTCACTGCAGTGCATCATGTCGATTGTGTATATGACGGTCACAGTGCGTCAATAATGGAGAAAGTGAATATTGAGCACGGTGACAAGGATGTTAATTAATAAAACTTATTTGTCTTGGGCGATCCTCTAATTTCTCTCCTTCTCCAACTGAGTACGATTCACAACTTTAAAGCACCTCAGGACTTTTGCTACTTTAAAGTCACTATGTAAATGTTAGCTGTTGTTTGAAATGTAGAAATGACTATCAGGAAGAAATTCAACTCATGATCATCCATTTTGCACCAGAAAACCGACAGGGCACCTTGACCGCTCTATTGATGCCCAAAGCTCACCTGATGCCATATTCAGATGGGCCTGTAAATGGCCGAGGAGCCTACCTTCCTGCCTGAAACAGGTGTAATGATTTAATATATAAATCGGGATCGAACGCTGGTTGTGGAACCCTGATGCAAAATTCAGGGACAAATGGGTGGAGCTTGCACCACGCAATCTCCACTTTGTTGTACCAGGCCTTGAGCAGCCTAACTAACAGTTCTTAAAGGGACTGCTGAAGGCCGCTCAAAAATTGGCCACAAAGGAGCAACAGTGCTCTTCCTGGCTCAACAAAATACCGCGCGGGGCTGCTGCTGGCCCAGGCTCGGTATCACCTTGGCTTTGTTTCCCTTCCTCAGGACCTACCTGTGGACTGGTCGGACTTCATCAGGCCACAACAGCAGGCTACATTGTGACTCACATTTGGCACTCACAACTAACCGCTTCCATTCAAATGAGACTCAATTCCAAATTTGCCTCGGGCCTCAGGTGACACAGATCATCACCTAGAACCAACGCACCACCATCTTGTTGCCCGTTTAGCGCGCAGGTCAATTTTTTCCCCTATGTATCCGTTTTCTTTGACTGTATAACAAGGAAGAGCAGGTATTTTTTTTGCTTGGTGATCTACATGCAACGGTTAGCTGGTGGAATCAGACATCGAATCCTTAGATTCGGCTTCCTCAATTCCCAAGTTTTGGAGTTCCAGAACTAAAGCACAATATAGAAAAACCCCCCAAAAAATTAAATGCTCACAATAAATAATGTTTCTACTCCATCTATTGATGCTGCCATCAGAGCACAGCCAGGCTGGCCTAAGAGGTTTGGAGCTGTTTTCTGGGTCTCGTCCTCCTCCACCCTTGACTGCAGCAGCTAAGCACTGAAGGAATGGACTTTTATTCCAGGGGGTTGAGGATGTACATCCCCAAAAATTCAGACATGCATTTGTAAAATGCTGCAAATCTGATTCATTTCCATACACTATTTATCAATGTATCTGTTTTTGTTTCAGGGACACAACATAACACTGGGGCTCCCAATCATTGTTAGACAAGATCCACTTAACTCATTCAATAATTGCAATGTGATCCAGATGGTACACTACCTCAATCCTGCTTTTTAAGAAAAAAGAAAGACTGAAAGCTGGCAGGAAAGAAAGAAAAATGCATTTATAAAGTACCTTATCATTTCTCTCAGAAAAGTCTCAATGCACTTCACGTATATGGGATGATTTCAAGATCTTGGGCACCCAATGGGGAGTGACATTTGCAGGGAGTGCATCTTGGGAAATTGCAGACATACAGCCCATGATTTTTCACCCATTATGGAACACATTTGAGTTCCCTAGATGCACTCCTTATGAGCACTGCTCACCGTTGGGAGCACTGGATCACAGAATCATCCCTTTCATGAATTACTTTGAAGTACTAACTGTTTTCGTCAGCAAATGCAGTAGCCATTTTGCATGGAATTCAGAGATTTGGGTATGCTCCAAATATTTCATGCTCAGCACAAAAGTTTGTATCCACATCAAAATGTGACCTTATAGAAAGAAGAAAGAAAGACTTGCATTTATATAGCGCCTTTCATGACTACCAGACATCTCAAAGCACTTTACAGCCAATGAAGTACTGTTGAAGTGGAGTCACTGTTGTAATGTAGGAAGTAATGAAGTAATCTAGGATAGCAAGTACAAGGGTGAACAAGGAACCCTTTAACCTAAGAACTGCACAGCGGAAACAGTAGCACTGTATGCTCTTGCTCTTTCTGACTGACTGACAAATAACAATTAGGCCACTAACTGTAAATTAGTTTTATTAAGGGGTAAAACTAAAGAGAAGCAACAACAAATTTCAGCCAATTGCAATGCTTTACTTAATTGAGAGCCCATGTTTCAAAATAATAAACATTTTGAAACTTTATCGGATCTCAGAGGTAACGCTCTCAGTTTGTAACCAAGCACCTGTGACCAAGAGGAAAACTGAAGGCTTACAAAATGATCACCTTGCCCAGACCCGTTAGCTGCTTGGTGAAGAGGAAATGCACAAATGAATCTTGATGATTAACCTGGATTCATTGCTTCCCTTTAAAGTACAAGCTGGAATAACGGAAGACCGAAAAGGACTTCCACAATTAGTCAAAACGGTCAATCAAAGCAGGGTTTAAAGATACAAAGATTGCCTGTGAGGCTTCCTGATTCAATTGTTAATACTTAGAGTATTGTGTACAGTTTTGGTCTCCTTACCTAAAGAAGGATATACTTGCCTTGGAGGGAGTGCAACAAATGTTCACCAGACTGATTCCTGGGATGGGGGAATTGTCCTATGAGGAGAGACTGAGTAGACTAGGCCTATAGTCTCAAGAGTTTAGAAGAATGAGAGATGATCTCATTGAAACATATAGGCATGGAAATTGCAGTCGGAGGCTTGCCATAAAATTCGGGCCATAACATTCTTAAGGAGCTTAATAGGGTAGATGCTAGAAGGATATCTTCCCTTGCTGGGGAGCCTAGAACTAGGGGTCACAATCACAGAATAAGGGATTGGCCATTTAGGACTGAGATGAGGAGAAATTTCTTCACTCAAAGGGTTGTAAATCTTTGGAATTCTCTACCCCAGAGAGCTGTGCATGCTCAGTTGTTGAGTATATTCAAGACAGAGGTCGATAGATTTTTGGATACTAAGGGAACCAAGAGATACGGGGATAGTGTGGGAAGGTGGAGTTGAGGTAGAAGATCAGCCATGATCTTATTGAATGGAGGAGAAGGCTCGAAGGGCCAAATGGGCTACTCCTGCTCCTATTTCTTATGAACAAGGAACACTGTAATTATAAGTGACATTCTTGGTGGAATGGCCAATACAGATAATACTTGTTGTCCGCAACACTTATTAAGCAATACTTAAACAGAGGTCAAATAATTTCCTTTGAAGCAGGATCTACATAGTAGAAGAAGTAAAATCTTACATTTATATAGCATCAACATGCTTTACAGCCAACAAAGTACAGTAACTGTTACACAGGGAGAAGTAGAAGCAAATTTCCACAAAGCAAGGTCTCACAAACAGCAAATGAATGAATTTCCCAGTCCAGCAAGGCCTCAAATTTAAAATTCCTATTTTGTATTCAAAGCCCTCCATGGCCTTGCCCCGGCCTATCTCTGTAACCTCTTCCAGCCCTACAACCCTCCGAGATATTTGCGCTTCTCCAATTCTGGGCTCTTAGGCTGCCTTGAGCTGTCTGGGCCCTAAGCTCTGGAATTCCCTCCCTAAACCTGTCCACCTCTCTACCTCTCTCTCTTACTTTATGATGCTCCTTAAAACCTACCTCTTTGACCACCTGTCCCAATACCTCTTTATGTGGCTCGGTGTCAAATTTTGCTTGGTAACACTCCTATGAAGCACCATAGGACATTTTACTATGTTAAAGGTGCTATATAAATGCAAGCTGTTGTTGTTGTTCAATGCCCAGATAATCTGCTTTTGGTGGTGTTGTTTGAGGGAGAAATCTTGGCCAGGACACCGAGAGCACTCCCTGTTCTTTGTCGAATGCTGGCAGGCGATCTTTTACATTCATCTGAGCAGGCAGATGGCGTCGCAGTTTAACATCTCCTGTGACAGTGCAGCACCCCCTCAGTACTGCACTGAAGTCTCAGCCGAGGCAGGGTATTTGTATTTCATTTGCATACAGGCAGGCAGCAGCCAATCTCTTTCAACTAGCAGCACTATAAATTAACCCAAGATACATATAAAAAGATAAAATATTACAGTTCTTATGATTCAAAAGAAGAGAGATCTCTGGTCTGTCACAGTCGCAGTCAAAAGCTTTCATTGAAGACAAACACCTTATAAGATACATTCATAATCTTAATTATAACATTCTGATCATTTCAGTATTATTTTGTTACGAGATTCATTTGCAGTAGTGAAACAAATTAAAATTTGGAGACAGCTTTGGCCCAGCTGATACTCCGGAAACATTATCCATGTGGGATGCAATTGTAAGTAAATCTCTGCTGTTCCCAGTTTAAGCCAGTTAATCTTCTGTCATTATGCTTTCAAAATAAGAGACCCAAGCTGTGAACCCTGTTTTGTTCTGATAAATCCAGAGCCAATAGAGGGCAGTGCAGATAACTTTAGTCATTTACAAAAGATTTTTTTTTCCATTTCACCTCAGTGCACAGCTTTTTGAACCCAAAATGATGTAAGGTAGTCTCTAGATAATTCAAAAAAAAAATTACTCTTCTCAGAAAACAATGTGCACTTTCCCATCAATACACAGAGACTCATGAATAAAGATGCAAGCCAACGTGTCAAGCAATTCGCATGTTAGCAATCATTGCGCTTGATGAAATGGGGCAAGAAAATTTAGCTCAGACTGCAGAAATAAGGAAACAGCAGAATCTTTTTCCTTTTATGTAAGAAATAGAAAATAATGATACAAATTATGGGAAACCATTTTTTTTAACCCGAATACTGTGGCTATATTCAGGACAAGAAGTGAGCACAGCACCGCTAACATATCAGTCACCAGTAGTGTCATTATTTTGTACAGCCATCCAAAATTGCATGGAAAAATATTAAAACTGAAACTGCATTAACCCCGATACTAGTACCTGTCCCTCAGTGAAAGTGTTCCTTTTTGTTGTTGTTGTTGAATGCTCCATTTCAGCAAAGCAGCTGGCATTATAAACTGCAGTTCTTTGCAGTCTCGAGAAATCCAGGAAAGGCTTCCAATGTATTGCTCACCTCTGTGCTCACCATAATCCTTTTCTTCTTCAGTACCAGTGCCAGATACTGTTGTGATACAAACAAGAGCAATGTATTTGAACACATATGGGTTATTTGCCAGGTCAAATCTCAGGACACCTACCACGCTAATACAAAAGTAAAATACTGCAGATGCTGGAAATCTGAAATAAAAACAGAAAATGCTGGAAATACTCAGCAGGTCAGGCAGCATCTGTAGAGAGAGAAACAGAGTTAACGTTTCAGGGCGATGACCTTTCATCAGAACTGGAAAAAGTTAGAGATGTAACAGGTTTTAAGCAAGTGCAGGGGCAGGGTAAGGGGGAAGGGAGGAAAGAACAAAAGGGATGGTCTGTGATAGGGTGAAAGGCAGGAGGGATTAAATGACAAAAGGGATGATGGTGCAAGGCAAAAGGGGGTGGCAATTGGACAAATAAAGAAAAGATGAGTCTCAAACTGGCCATGGTTCTCAAACTGGGGTCCATGGACCCCCGGGGGTTATTTCAAGCCTGCTCCCCTTTATAAAACCGACACTGATATAGTTCTTGCAAATTATTCTCAATGGCTGGGCCCATCTCCTCACAGAGGCCCACAGCTCTCACTCACTTTGCAATGAGTGCTCCCTGCTGCTCGAGCCAATTCCTCTCCCTGGCACCACGACCCTGTGCCATCCTCCGGACGTGTGACCAAAGCGCCTGCGGGGTCCTTCAAACACATGCCTGAACGTGTTCACGCAAACACGTACAATCCCACAGTGCAGCTGTTACAGAACATGCCAGTGGGACAGTGTGGCGGTGAGTCATGCTTCCAGCAGCATCCCAGCATGTGCGTGGGTGCTCGTGCCCTCACTCACCTTGGCCAGCCTGCTGACGGCTTTAAAAATTGTCCAGCACCAAGTGGCTAATAGTGGCCATCTGTTGCTGCGGAGTACCCAGAACTGGTGTGAGAAGCAGCATCTCACTGATATCTGTAAATAAATACCTGTTTTCTTAAAAGCATTATTAAAACACTCTTTACATGCAGCACTTTCATATTATGAGTATTATATAGGCCCTAAAATTGCAGTCGGCAGCGTAGCTAAGGAGTACGCTGCCGACCTCTGAACGAAATCTGCACTTAACTCGTGTGAAGCCCCAAGAGAAAACTTTCTTTGAAATGCTGCGGAGTTGTGCACAGCGTAGTGGCCCATGGATCCCAGAGGCATACCATTGGACATTAGCGTACCTGAGATCACATGGGGCTCAATAGCCAATCAGGAAACATTTCAACTTGACATCAAAGAATTTGTAAATTAAACGGTGTGATACGAATTATATTCATATGACAAGTACAGAACTTGGCTTTAAAAAACAAAGGGAATACTTTGGAGTAAGAACAGTTATTTACTGGAAGACTCTGCAAGATTAAAAAAAAGTGATGACTATCTCATCCCTCAAACCAAGCCTTTACAGCTGCCTTGTAGGTTTGTTTAGGTGTTCGTTTTTAATTATTATACAATTTTCACATCCCCCTCCCCTTACGCTGTGCAAACAGGCTCCTGCACCTGTTTGCACTAGCCATAAAATTTTTCAGTGTAATTGATGCGCAGTAGGCTTGAAAGTCGCAGCGGATCATTTGTCTATTTGGAATTTGACAGATCGCAAGTTCGGGATTTAGCGCTTGCAAGAGATGAGGTCAGAGACAGTCTGGGAAACAATGGCTTAATTTTCAGTGGTGCGGTCATGGTCCAGGGGAGGTAGGATGAGGTGTACTTGTACTTCTTTCAATTTACTATACTGTATTTGCTGCTCACGATGCGGTCTCCTCTATATTGGGGAGATCAAACGCAGATTGGGTGATCGCTTTGCGGAACACCTCCGTTCACTTTGCAAGTGTGACCTGAGCTTCCGGTCGCCTGTCATTTTAATTCTCCGCCCCACTCCCACTCTAACCTCTCTGTCCTTGGCCTCTTACACTGTTCTAATGAAGCTTAACAGAAACTCAAGGAACAGCACCTCGGCCTAGAAATTCAGTAAGGCGCTGCCAGCTTTGCGCCCAGTTACCGCCTAAAGAGGGCTTCTGCGCCAATACAGGAGTTTGCGCTGATATTCAGCACAGCGGTAATGGCGGCGGTAGCCGTTAGCACTGCGCCGGCACCGATGACGTCATCAGTGTGCGCAGTGCCCCGGTTCCGCCCCGATACCGGCCCGATCCCCATATTTAGTTGCGGCCGCCTCTTCCACAGCGGCCGCAAACAACGACCAGAAAACGGGGCTGTACTGTAGCCTTAGTGGGGCGCTTTAAGGTGGAGGTGTGGCTGGCCGCTTTTTCGGCGGCCGCCTGCCCGCACCTCCTTCCCCGGCCTCCTCCACCCCCCCCCCCGCGGCATTGCCGGCTGCTTTCCGCAAACCCGGCACTTCTCCGTGGTGCCGGGCTCATTTGCCGGCACTATCCAGCGGCGATCTCCCCGTTGCAGGCACCTCCACCTTAAGAGAAGGAGGAGGCCTGCAGTACCGCAGCCTGCCGCTCCGCAGCGGGTGGCGCAGCAGCGCCTAGAGCGCTGAAATTCAGTTTCAGCGCCCCAAGCGGGGGCGGGCACACCCTGGAATAGCGCCCGGTACCGACTTGGGGCGCAAAAAGTGAATATCTGACGGTCGCAAATGGCTCCGCGCCCAGCGCTAACTTTTGGGCGCTAGCCAGCTGGCGGGGCCATAGTGAATTTCTAGGCCCTCATCTTTCAATTAGGCACTTAACAGCCTTCCAGACTCAACATTGAGTTCAACAAATTCAGACCATAACTACTGCTCCCATTTTTTCGGCAATGATCTGCTGTTGTCATTTACAGCTTCTCCAGACCCATCTTTTGTTACCTCGGTTTCTCTCTCCACAGATGCTGCCTGGCCTGCTGAGTATTTCCAGCATACCACGCTACATGGCTTTCCAATACTCCATGCTGCATATCATCTGCACAGCACACATTTTGCACCTCAGCTCGAAGTGCAGGGAATTAATTTCTTCCTTCAGTACACCCCAGGCTGCTGTGTGAGGCAAAGGAGGAGATTGCGGGGGCTCTAACACATATATTCAGGACCTCTCTGGCCACAGGGGATGTGCCAGAGGACTGGAGAACCGCTAATGTAGTACCATTATTCAAGAAGGGTAGTAGGGAAAAACCGGGGAACTACAGGCCAGTGAGCCTAACATCAGTGGTAGGAAAATTACTGGAAAAAATCCTGAGGGACAAAATTTGTCTCCACTTGGAGAGGCAAGGATTAATCAGGGATAGTCAACATGGCTTTGTCAAGGGAAGATCATGTCTGACTAATTTGATTGAATTTTTTGAGGGGGTGACTAGGTGTGTGGATGAGGGTAACGCAGTGGATGTGGTATACATGAATTTCAGTAAGGCCTTCGATAAAGTCCCGCACAGGAGACTGGTCAAGAAGGTAAGAGCCCATGGAATCCAGGGTGCCTTGGCACATTGGATACAAAACTGGCTTAGTGGCAGAAGGCAGAGGGTGATGGTCGAAGGTTGTTTTTGTGACTGGAAACCTGTGGCCAGTGGGGTACCACAGGGATCGGTGCTGGGTCCCTTGCTGTTTGTGGTCTACATTAATGACTTGGATATGAATGTAAAGGGTATGATCAGTAAATTCGCGGATGATACTAAAATTGGTAGGGTGGTAAATAGCGAGGAGGGTAGCCTCAGTCTGCAGAACGATATAGATGGGTTGGTCAGATGGGCGGAACAGTGGCAAATGGAATTTAACCCGGAAAAGTGCGAGGTGATGCACTTTGGGGGGTCTAACAAGGCAAGGGAATACACAATGAAGGGAAAGACCCTAGGCAAGACGGAGGGTCAGAGGGATCTGGGTGTGCAGGTACACAGATCCCTGAAGGCGGCGGAACAGGTGGATAAGGTGGTAAAAAAGGCATATGGGATACTTGCCTTCATTAGCCGAGGCATAGAATATAAGAGCAAGGAGGTTATGATGGAGTTGTATAAAACACTGGTTAGGCCACAGCTGGAATACTGTGTGCAGTTCTGGTCGCCACACTACAGGAAAGATGTGATCGCGTTAGAGAGGGTGCAGAGGAGGTTCACCAGGATGTTACCAGGGCTGGAGCGCTTCAGCTATGAAGAGAGACTGGGCAGATTGGGTTTGTTTTCCTTGGAGCAGAGGAGGCTGAGGGGGGACATGATTGAGGTGTACAAAATTGTGAGGGGCATAGATAGGATGGATGCTGAGGAGCTTTTCCCCTTAGTAGAGGGGTCAATAACTAGGGGGCATAGATTCAAGGTAAAGGGCGGGAGGTTTAGAGGGGATTTGAGAAAGAACTTTTTCACCCAGAGGGTGGTTGGAGTCTGGAACTCACTGCCTGAAAGGGTTGTGGAGGCAGAAACCCTCACAACATTTAAGAAGCATTTGGATGAGCATTTGAAATGCCATAGCATACAAGGCTACGGGCCAAATGCTGGAATATGGGATTAGATTAGACAGGGCTTGATGGCCGGCATGGACACGATGGGCCGAAGGGCCTCTATCCGTGCTGTATTACTCTATGACTCTATGACTCTAAGGGATGTGAAGTATCAGAAGTAGGAATTTAAGACTAGAAATTACTGTTGGCAATATGAGCAGACAAATGCTCAATATTTTTGTCTGAATACGGCTCTGTGAAACATCCACCTTACCTCACCAACTATAGACTCTAACTGCATTTTGAACATCCGGTATGTTTTTGTCTCTGTTCCCCAGCCTAGTAGTTTATCCATAGGTTTATTACTTGCTGGGCACTGGGCCGAAGTTCTTCAGGGGTTCCACTCATCTCCCACCATAGCTTTGGTGAGAGACCAGCAGAACCCTTCAGATTGCAGCAGAGATCCAGTTGCACTAGGTCTGCACCTTTCCAGCAGTTTCCTATTTGCCTCGTAAAGGTTGGAAGCTTCATCCGGCCCTTACAAGGCAAATGATGGCCAGTGTAGGGACTTCCTACATTGGGAGTTCCCACTTCGTTGGCTCAGTTGGGTCTTGGCATATCAGTGGAGGATGGTGTCCCCAGTGAGGTGAGGTTGTATCGTCCTCCACTAGGGTAGCTGTGGACCCTGCTGCTAGCGACCAGGCTGGGGAAGCAGCCCAGATCCTTGAAGAAAAGCCCTCATTATTTTTAACAAAAGGGAGATCGGCTCACTAATACAGGGCTCTGAAAAGGACACAATTGTTTTTGGGGGTGGGGAGTGGGCAACGGAGTTTCTGGTCACTGTGGGCAGGTGGATGCCAGAGATGCATCTAAAGTGGCGTTTGTGCCCAGCTGTCCCATACTAATGAGGTGCCCTCCCACTGACCCTGCAAACTCTAGCAGGGGAATGCTGGAAGGCATTGGCAGTCGGATCCCAGTGTGGCCCACGGACTTTCAGCCCCAAGGAATTTGCGGTGGGTAATAACGGCGAACTAACAGCATTCGCCATTATGATCTCTTTGAAACTGACCGCAACTTCAGGATTTAGCTCATGGGCATCTAAACACAGAAGTCCTGAAGTTGTGGTCAGTTATTCACTGCTCCAACACTGGCTGCGCTATGGCCCCGCCCTCCCATAGCCAGCAATCAGTGAAAACAGTGAAATCAGTGAAACTGACAAAAACGTGGACTTTTCCATGGTAATATCGCTGTTAAATACCCTATTAAATGTTAAGCCTTGTTGGATTAGGTGTAACCGGGGTTTTAACACTGTATTAACTGCTAAACAAACATTATGGGCATGACAAACTAATTTTTAATCAAATCAACTTTTATTGTCATTGTTAGTGCACAAGTGCAGTACAACGAAATGTAGGCTTGCGGCTACATTTAGATTAAGACATTTAAACATTCAACATACATTTGGCTTGTAATACATTAACATAAACATAACCATAATAAAGTGCATTGGCAGATGTGCAGGCTTTAGAGTTTATTTGTGGAGTTCAGTAGGATGACAGCCCTGGGAAAGAAGCTGTTCCTAAATTTGGTCGTACGGGTGCGAATGCACCTGTAGCGCCTCCCAGATGGCAGGAGGGTGAACAGACTGTGGCTGGGGTGGGTAGGGTCTTTGATGATGGACCGTGACCTCCGTAAACAGTGTTTCTGGTATATGTGCTCTGTGGTCGGTAGTGTCAAATTTCTCCATTATGATAAAAATTACAAACTTTTAAAAACATTTGTTTATTTTCATTAAAGGTTGTTCATGATATTTTAGGTTCTACCTTACCCCCATGTGAGAGCCCCAATCTTTGTTCTGCTCTCTGTAACATTTTTTAAAAGTCTGGATAAAAGCAGCTTCTAATTTCCTGGTTCCCTGTCTGTCAGAATTCTGTAATGTGATTGGCCGCTTAGATAGCTTGTTGCTGTCACAGCAGATTCCCAGGAAATTCCCACTACACTGCACTGAAATCACTTGAACATCAAAAAAGGCAAACTTCTCGCCACAGAGATTGTGAGATCTCTATGGGTAGCTTTCTTCGGGGCCAGCGGTGAATGCCTTTGCTTCGCCACTGACCGCAAATACTGGGCCAACATTTTTGTGTCTGTTGTGTACGTTATGGCCATCAACCCGATCAATTTTCTTCGCCCTCATTGGATAAGTGGCTAAGTCTGTGTGTTTTTCTACTGCCTAATTGGTTATTTTCCGTTTCATTATTCATCAATCTCTAATTTCAATTTCCCCCCAGTCACATCTGGCTTTAGTAGCAATTCAGAGCAAAGCAAAGCCAGATTCTAATTTAAATTTAAATGGGTTTTCTCAACTGAGACATATTCTGAACCTAAAGTTCAGATCATCAAAATTCTGAATTGCCCAACTTCATGCAAAACCAAAGTCCTGAAGCTCACCCCTAATTACAACAATATTTCTTGTTCAGAGTGTGACATATACCCATTGCCACATTTTCTTCACTTAGAACGTGAAGAATAATACTACTTACCAGCTCAGGTCAAAGGGAAAAATTATTTTAAGAGGGTTTAATAAGATGCCATCATCTCAGATCAGAGCGTTCCAACTCAACACTCGATAGCTTACACTATGATGCTGTGTAATCTATACATTAGTACCTGATAAACACAGGATTTACTAAGAACCAAATCATTTTAATCTACATAGTATGAACTTTACAAATTAGTTCTCGTGTTAGTCAATAATTTGCCCAGCTTCTAAAACTGATCAATTGAGTAACTGTTCAATTACTATGATTATTTAATTAGTTTTGATAGTTTTTCAAGCCAGAAGATAACTTGCAGCAGTTCAGTGCTACAGCTCTTTGTGAAGTTTGTTATTGGAACTTACTAAAACTGTCCTGTTCGAATGTAGATTTACTGATTTTAAGAAAAAGTAGATTGTAAGGTTTTGAGAAGTGTTTAAAAAGATAGTTTGGGTGAAATTCAACTCCAGCCAGGGCGCAAAATGCGTGATATTGGGTCACCCATACATGTTATACAGTTATACATGGAAAAGAAAATCAGGCGGGATGTATAACGGCGGTCAAACCGCTACCGCCCGCTTTTCAGCCCCGCTGAAGTTGAATTTCACCCCCGCTGAAGTTGAATTTCACCCGACTGTGCTGAAAATTTTAGATTTACTCTGAGAAAATTAACTGCTGGAAACTCACGTGCTTGGAAGTCAATTGAAGACAGGATGCAGTCTGGCTATAATGCCCCCATTGTTGAACATCTGCTATCACTTGTCTTGGTGTGACAAGTGAAACTTTGTACTTCATAATTTTTTTGTTTTTTCACTGTTAACAATTGCTTCACCCACTGCCTTTGTGTCTTCTGCTGTTAGGGTCTCATTCCCTCACTCCCCTTCACCAATTTTAAAGAGCCCACATTGGTTTCCCAGCGGGAATCCCAATGTACCTTTGCTTTTTGGAGGAACAGGAGGAAGAGTAAAGGAAGCCAAGCTCATAAGGCAGCAAAGGAGTGATGGGATACCTTCCCATTAGTAGCCCCACACCAGAATATATAGACTGAGACATTCCTACCTCCAGTTGACTCAGGAACAGTACAGGTGATGGCTGTGCTCCACACAGGAAGCCATTAATCACTTATGCCACTTGCTGAAAGCCAACGTAAACACTACATTTACCACAAAACAGTGGCTGCAAAAGATTTTTTCTGGCACAGAACTCCAGACTGCTGGTAATATTAACCAATCAGCTGTGCACAAATGCATAAAGCAAGCATAGAAATCAGGCAGGAGGATTGTGATATACTTGAACAAATTAGCATTGAGAGGGAGGAGGTACTAGCGGTTTTAGTAGGCTTAAAAGTGGATAAATCCACAGGCCCTGACAGGATGTATCCCAGGCTGCTGTGTGAGGCAAGGGAGGAGATTGCAGGGGTTCTGACACAAATTTTCAGAACCTCTCTGGCCACAGGGGAGGTGCCAGAAGACTGGAGGACAACTAACGTAGTACCATTATTCAAGAAGAGTAGTAGGGATTAACCAGGGAATTACAGGCCAGTGAGCCTAACATCAGTGGTAGGGAAATTATTGGGAAAAATTCTGAGGGACAGAATTAGTCTCCACTTGGAGAAGCAAGGATTAATCAAGAATAGTCAGCATGGCTTTGTCAGGGGGAGATCATGTCTAACCAATTTGATTGAATTTTTCGAGGGGTGACTAGGTGTGTGGATGAGGGTAGTGCAGTTGATAGAATCATAGAAAGTTACAGCACGGAAGGAGGCCATTTCGGCCTATCATGTATTCACCGGCCAACAAAGAGCTATCCAGCCTAATCCCATTTCTCAGCTCTTGGTCCGTAGCCCTGCAGGTTAGAGCATCCCAAATGCACATCCAAGTACATTTTAAATGTGGTAAGGGTTCCTGCCTCTACCACACTTTCAGGCAGTGAGTTCCAGACCCCCACAACCCTTTGGGGGAAGAAATTTCCCCTCAAATTCCCATTAAACCTTCCACCAATTACTTTAAATCTGTGCCCCCTAGTTTTAGACCCCGCTGCTAAGGGAAATAGGTCATTTCTATCCACTTTATCTATGCCCCTCATAATTTTGTACACCTCAATAAGGTCTCCCCTCAGCCTCCTCTGTTCCAAGGAAAACAGACCCAGCCTATCCAGTTTTTCCTCGTAACTAAGATTCTCTACTCCCGGCAACAACCTTGTAAATCTCCTCTGTACCCTCTCCAGTACAATCACATCTTTCCTGTAATATGGTGACCAGAACTGCACGCAGTACTGCAGCTGAGGCCTAACTAGTGTTTTATACAGTTGAAGCATAACCCCCCAGCTCTTGTATTCTATGCCACGGCTGATAAAGGCAAGCATTCCGTATGCTTTCTTAACCACCTTATCTACCTAGCCTGCTACCTTCAGGGATCTGTGGACATGCACTCCAAGGTCCCTTTGTTCCTCTACACTACTCAGTGTCCTACCATTTAATGTATATTCCCTTTCCTTGTTAGCCCTCCCCAAATGCATTACCTCACACTTCTCTGGATTGAATTCTATTTGCCACTGTTCTGCCTACCTGACCAATTTATTGATATCTTCCTGCAGTCTACAGCTTGGAGTCTACATGGACTTCAGTAAGGCTTTTAACAAAGTCCCGCATGGGAGACTGGTCAAGAAGGTAAGAGCCCATGGGATCCAGGGCAATTTGGCACATTGGATCCAAAATTGGCTTAGTGGCAGGAGGTAGAGGGTGATGGTCGAAGGTTGTTTTCGGTGACTGGAAGCCTGTGTCCTATGGTGTACCGCAGGGATCAGTGCTGGGTCCCTTGCTGTTTGTAGTGTTCATTAATGATTTAGATATGAATGTAGGAGGTATGATCAGTAAGTTCGAAGCTGACACCAAAATTGGTGGAGTGGTAAATAGCGAGGAGGGAAGCCTTAGGCTACAGGAAGATATAGACAGGTTGGTCAGATGGGCAGAACAGTGGCAAATGGAATTTAACTCTGAAAAGTGTGAGGTGATGCATTTTGGGAGAACTAACAAGGCAAGGGAATACACAATGAATGGTAGGACCCTAGGAAGGACAGAGGATCAGAGGGAGCTTGGTGCGCATGTACATAGATCCCTGAAGGCAGCAGGACAGGTAGATAAGGTGGTTAAGAAGGCATATGGGATACTTGCCTTCATTAGCCGAGGCATAGAATATAAGAGCAGGGAGGTTATGATGGAGCTGTACAAAATGCTAGTTAGGCCACAGCTGGAATACTGTGTGCAGTTCTGGTCGCCACACTATAGGAAGGATGTGATTGCATTAGAGAGGGTGCAGAAGAGATTCACC
This sequence comes from Somniosus microcephalus, assembly GCF_052327205.1. NCBI lineage: Eukaryota > Metazoa > Chordata > Chondrichthyes > Squaliformes > Somniosidae > Somniosus > Somniosus microcephalus. The sequence continues at coordinate 111,548,957 of NC_140987.1, read as the reverse complement.
AGGATGTTACCTGGGCTGGAGCGTTTCAGCTATGAAGAGAGACTGGACAGGCTGGGGTTGCTTTCCTTAGAGCAGAGAAGGCTGAGGGGGGACCTGATTGAGGTGTACAAAATTATGAGGGGCATAGATAGGGTAGATAGAAAGGAACTTTTCCCCTTAGTAGAGGGGTCAATAATCAAGGGGCATAGTTTCAAGGTAAGGGGCAGGAGGTTTAGAGGGGATTTGAGGAAAAACCTTTTCTCCCAGAGGGTGGTTGGAATCTGGAACTCACTGCCTGAAAGGGTGGTAGAGGCAGGAACCCTCACAACATTCAAGAAGCATTTAGATGAGCACTTGAAATGCCACAGCATACAAGGCTACGGACCAAGTGCTGGAAAATGGAATTAGAATAGACAGGGCTTAATGGCCGGCGCAGACACGATGGGCCAAAGGGCCTCTTTCTGTGCTGTATAACTCTATGGCCTAGAAATTCAGCATCGCCACGTTTGGGGCGTTATACTCGAGCGGGCGCGAAATTTAGTGCCCGGCGCAAATTATCGGCACCTTCAGCTAAATTGACCTGCTTCACCCCAGGAGGTGCTTGGAGCGCTAAAACAGGCGCTGCACGACTGTCCTAAGGTGCTAAGCCGTAGAAGCGAGGCGCTACCACCGAGGGCGGGCGCAAGTGCGGCCAGTTAGTGATTGCACGCAGACACGCTGGCGCCGGTCAGTTCTTAAAGGGGAGGGTCGATCTTGGATTGCAGCCACACCCTGCACATCGGAGCCCTGATTCTTGGCCTGGACAGACCTGCTGCCACATTCTAATGCCTAGGACCATGGAGAGGGCCAGGGAGCCAGCGCAGCAGTTCAGTGAGGGGGCCCTGCAGGTTCTGGTTGGCGCAGTGGAGCGCAGGCGATCTATCCTGTTTCCGGACAGTGGCAGGAGGCCGCTGCCCACCGACTACCGCAAAGCTTGGCGGGAGGTGGCTCACAGAGTGACCTCCAGCAGCATGGTGCCTAGGACCCTTGTGCAATGCAGGAAGAAGTTCAACGACCTCACTCAGGTCATCAGGGTGAGTACCCTTTTCAGTATCCTCTTCATCCCTGCATGTGCACCTCACTTTATGGCCAAAGGGTCCTGAAAGCCCCAATGCCCAGCCCTCATCCAACACCTATGGGCCTTTCATGAAACTCACACGCACATTCAGCACTTTACACACTGTAAGGGCTATTCGACCATGGGAAGCAGTGCAGCCAAGATCAGGGCTTCATGCTGTAAGGGCTATTCGACCATGGGAGGCAGTGCAGCCAAGATCAGGGCTTCACACTGTATGGGTTATTCCACCATGGGAGGCAGTGCAGCCAAGATCAGGGCTTCACACTGTACTCAGAGCCCGTCCTTTCTCTTGCAGGGCAAGCTGGCCCATAACAGGAGGCAGCAGCAACGGACCGGGGGAGGCCGGCCTCACCTTAAAGGCCTCAGCGATCTGTAGCAGCGAGCCCAGTGCATTATGGCAGGCCAGATGATTGGCCCCGTTGCCACTGGAGATACCGACCCTGTTCTGGACAGCAATGGTAAGGTCATCATCTTTTTGACCTCTCTCCTTCCACTTGTGCCTCACACCAGCATCCTTTGCCACTATCAAACTAATACAGTGCATTGCAGCACTCATGCCTCCCTCACTGCCGCCCTGTCCTCACGCTAAAGCAACTCTTGTACCTCCCTGCTTTCAGATGCTGATTCGCTAGGTGAGGAGGCGGGCCCTCCAGCTGCCACTGTGAGTGATTCTGAAGGCGAGGGGGAAGAGGAAGCCGGACCATCAGTGCCACCCTCAGCCGAGGCAGCCCATGGCCATAATGGGGACACGTCTTCCCTGGAGGGGAGCAGGGGGGAAGGGTCTGAGGAGGGTGAAGCTCCGGGGCCCAGCGGGCTGCAGCAACACGGGGGGAGGGTAGGGAAGCTCGGCGGCCTTCTCCCCGGAGGGAGAGCCTGGCCTCCAGTCCTGCTACAGTGAGCGCAGAAGAGGTGTGGCTCCTCGCTGAAATGGGCGCCCAGGCGGAGCAGAGGCACACTGAGCTCATGGCTGCAGTGGCGAGGATGCCTGAATCCATTGAGTCACTGTCCAGAACTTCGGTGCAGCACTGGCAAGGAGTCTGCAGGACTTCGGTGCAGCACAGACAAGGAGACTGCAGGACTTCGGTGCAGCACTGGCAAGGAGTCTGCAGGACTTCGGTGCAGCGCAGGCAGCAGAGGCGGCTTCCACGCAAGTGCTTAGTGGTGCAATGCAGTCAGTGGCTGGTCTGATGCAGACATAGATTGAGGCCACACGAGCACTGACTGCTGCCACCCTCGCTGCATCGGGCACGAATCGCCGGGGCCCTCGCCGCGCCGCAAAAGGCCAGCAGTCTGTGCTTCAGCAGATTGCTCCGCATGCTGCAGTGCTGCCCCGTGGGAGTGCCAGTGTGTCGTCCGACCAGGGAGTGCCTATCCTCTGTCAGGATGGCAGCATTCCTGCTGCCAACACTGTCACTTCTCCACTGCAGCTGCCACCACCCGTAGGACAGACTGCTGCCGCCCATGCAGAGTTGGAGCAGTCAGCAGCCGGGCCCTCCAGGCCCAGAGCTGGTCCAGGCCGTCCCCCAAGGGCATCTGCCGACTCAGTTTCTGACACTCAGCAGCCTTCCCCCAGCCTTGCTGCAGCCACTGGGGTCCCATTGCGGAGGAGGTGCAGGGTGGGAAGGGGCTAATCTCGCAAGCGAAGCAGATCACCCTCGAAGGGCAAAAAGTAGGAGGTGTGGAAAAATGCTGTTAATTTTTTTAGTGAAGGCCGAGGATCGAGGTAATTTTTTGTTAACTTTTTTGTTCATTGTCTCCAGGTTGTGAGAGCCAGTTATGTGTTTGGCTGCTTTTTTTGGGGTTTCTCTCTCTTACTTTGTCATGCGGGAAAGGCACACAGAGTTTGTTAAATAAACAAGTGTCTTTATTCAGATTGTGCATGTTTGCTCTTTGAACTATTTGTTGCCTTGACCGGCTCAGGGGTTGCGGAACGGTTCCATTCATGTTCTTTCAATGGCACAAGCCATTCCCTCAGATGGGGCCGAGAACCGACTTGCAATAAGCCGCTGACGGACGGCCCTTGCACTTTGTGCCTCCCTCCCGTCTTGGTGCTTCTCCTCCTCCTCCTCCTCCTCCTCCTCTGCTGGTGCTCCAATGTCTGTTGGCAGTGGCTGAGTCCTGAGGATTGCCAGGTTATGCAGCATGCAGCACACTACAACGAAATGGGAGACTCGCTCAGGTGAGTACTGAAGGGCTCCCCCGGAATGGTCCAGACAGCGGAACTGTTGCTTTAGCATGCCGATTGTGTGCTCAATGATGTTCCTGGTCGCTTGATGGCTCTCATTGTATCGTTCTTCAGCAGGGGTGCTGGGTGCACGGAGCGGGGTCATCAGCCAGGTGCACAGAGGATAGCCCCTGTCCCCGAGAAGCCAGCCTCCTGGGTGAGCCGGGACTTTGAAAAGGTCTGCCACAGAAGTCTGGCGCAGGATGAAGGAGTAGTGGCTGCTGCCTGGAAAGCGGGCATTGACAGCTAGTATCAGCTGTCTGTGGTCACACACCAACTGGACGTTCAACGAATGGAACCCCTTCCAGTTGCGGTAATCCTCGGCATTCTCTTGCGGCACCCACAAAGCCACATGCGTGCAGTCAATGGTGCCCTGGACCATGGGGAAGCCTGCTATTCTTGCAAATCCCATTGCGCGCGTTTGCTGCTTGTCCAGGGTCATGGGGAAGGAAATGTACTGACATCCCCTTTTAAAGAGGGCATTCATGACTTGGCGGATGCAGCAATGCACCGCGAACTGGGAGACATTGACAATGTCCCCAGTAGCAGATTGGAAGGAGCCGGTGGCATAGAAGTTGAGAGCCACTGTCACCTTCACTGCCACCGACAGAGACGTCCTGCTCCTCAGTTGAGACTGCAGATCTGGCTGAAGCAGGTGGCAGAGCTCAGTGACCACCTCACTGCTGAATCGAAGCCTTCGAAAACACTGCTCCTCAGACATGTTGAGGTAGGAGAACTGTTGGCGGAAAACCCTGGAAGTGTAAGGCCTCCTGTGCCGACGCCTGTTGGCCCTCCTCCGTCTGGCCATAATTGGCACTGTCTCTCGGCGTCTCTGAGCCCTCTCAATGCAATGGAGAAACCCAACGTTTGCACCCATTGCAGCCTCCATAGTATGTGGCCACTCAAGGTTATGGCACTGAAAAATCAATCCAACTGCAAAGTTCTGGGCTGAAGCCAGAAATACCTCTGCGAGCACTGACTCAATGCAGAAAGCTCTCTCCCTTTGTCTCTCTGCAAATCTCTCCCTCTCTCACAGAAGGAGTGGTCCAAAAATGGCTACCACTAAGAATGCAGGAAGAGCCCCCTTTAAATAGCGCCCCCCCAGCCCCACAGCGACTGGGAACCGTTCCACTCAACCAGTCGCTGGGAGCGCCAGGCGGAAAGGAGGGGGGCGCCACTGAATTTCCAGTTTGGGGCGCCCCAAGGGCGTTGCACCATGAAATGACGTCAGGATCTGCGCGTGCAGCTGAGCGGGCATTGCGGTTTTGCGCCGCCGCTAAATGTCCGCTCAATGTCGCGAGAGGTGCCCCACTTATCGCCCTCTTAAGGTGCTAACGGGTGGCGCTAACAATTGAATTTCACCCCCTATTGACTCTATAAGTCAGAGATGCATTTGTTTGCTAGAGCAAGCCAATTCCTCGATTTCCTGATGTACATCTGACAGGAACATGAGCATACCATTTGCAGGACAGCTAGAGTGCGCACTAGGTGGGGTGGGGGTGGGGGTGGGGGTGTGGGGGTGGGGGGTGGTGGGGCGGGTGGAGGGAGGTGTGGAGATGGGATGGGAACTTTCACAGGACCATGTTGCTGTGACCGAGAGCTGGTGGTGATGGATAAAAATCTTCAAAATGGCCTGATTTCCTTATGCCAACTAATTGCTCAGTGAGCAGATGCCCTAGGAAATTTAACCTTTCAAAATCTTCTTGGCCCTACTTCCACCAGGATGAGGTCCTGGCAGTATATGGACACCTGCCTCATGTGGGCATATATAATGTTGGAGATAAGTTTCGCCAGCTCCGCCCCTTTAAGTGACATCAGGCCTGAAGCAGCATCCCCTCGCACACCCGACAGAAACGCTGGAGCACAGCAAATGGAACAGAATTTGGGCAGAAATTGGACCTGGTCTAATTTCCAAACCCACATAGACCCATCCATCTCAATGGCAATTACACTACAATAAATGTGGATTTTGGGGGCCACCATCATCTGCAGACCCATTTAACTCACTCAGTTTCCATTCATGCCACTTCATCAAAGCCACTTCTAAGCCTGGCTATGAATAGAAACATAGAAGATAGGAGCAGGAGTAGGCCATTCGGCCCCTCGAGCCTGCTCCACCATTCAATGCGATCATGGCTGATCATCCAAATTCAGTACCCGGTCCCTGCTTTCTCCCCATACCCCTTGATCCCTTTAGCCTTAAGAAATATATCCAACTCCTTCTTGAATATATTTAATGAATTGGCCTCTGCTGCCTTCTGTGGTAGAGAATTCCACAGGTTCACCACTCTCTGGGTGAAGAAATTCCTATTAATTTCTGTCCTAAATGGTCTACCCCTTATCATTAGACTGTGACCCCTGGTTCTGGGCTCCCCAACCATCGGGAACATCCTTCCTGCATCTAGTCTGTTTGTCCTGTCAGAATTTTATAAGTTTCAATGAGATCCCCTCTCATTCTTCTAAACTCCAGCGAGTACAAGCCCAATCGACCCAATCTCTCCTCATACATCATTCCTGCCATCCCAGGTATCAGCCTGGTGAAGCTTCGCTGAACTCCTTCCATGGCAAGAACATCCTTCCTCAGATAAGGTGACCAAAACTGCACACAATACTCAAGATGTGGTCTCACCAAGGCCCTGTACAACTGCAGCGAGACATCCTTGTTCCTGTACTCAAACCCTCTCGCTACGAAGGCCAACATACCATTTGCCTTCTTAACCGCCTGCTGCACCTGCATGCTTACCTTCAGCGACTGGTGCACAAAGATGTAAGGGGTTTTCCTGAGAGATGTCCCTGAGGTTTCTCTCTCTAGAGGCCTCTCTCTCTTGCACAGTAAAACCTTGAGTGGTTCGACCCACTCGCCCCTTAGATTCTGTACTCTGGACTTTGGGGCAGGAACTACAATGTAGAGAAAACTCTTGTAGACCAAGTTTGATGAAACAAAAATGAAATTTTATTGCATAAGGAAAAATATCCAATCAAATGCAAGCAGATAAGGGAGTACATGGGAGGGAAAAACACTCAAACAAATCATAATGACACAGTACTAACTAAGGCAAATACAGGCATCTTATACTCTACAAAGATCATCATGAAATAAGGAAACACACGGAACATCGAGGGACAACAACTCATGTTAATTGTACCCTTAAATCCACCCCCTTATTAAACCTATCTAGATCTGATTGTGAAGGGCCAGAAACATGCTCACCAATCCCACTAGGAAGTGCAAGGTTTTGAACCAGTCTGTGTTTGATCCTTTCAGGCTTTCCGTCTCCACGTGGATCGTGGAGCCCCTGCGAGCTGCGCCACACCTCTCTCCTGAGGTGGGGGTCGGGGGCGGCTGGACACTGGCGGGCCTGGATGTCAGCAGGGTCGAGGATCGTTGGCTCGACCCTGGTCAGAGGAGCCTTGGGCTGGCTCCCATCGCTTCTTCAGTTTGTTTTTATCTCTTCTCCTTCCAACCGGGGTGGCTGAAAGGTTTCTTCTCTTGGGGTTTTTATTTTTTTGTTTCTTCTCCCAAGTTGGGTCGATGGCCTCTCATTCCGGCAACGGCCCGGGGATGGTCGATGATCTCCCGATGTGTTTTCCCCAGGGCGGGACAGCGGCTTCGAGACGGCCTTCTCAATGTTGGCTTTCTTCTTCCTCCTGCGAGTGCATGCTTCTTCTTCTGGCTGTGATTCAAACTCTCCTTCCCAACTGTCGAAAAGTCTCTCTGATATACCTTTCTCCCAGAAAAACTTCCGTCTCCCGCCCAAAATCAGGTTAGTCTTTGTTTTACTTTTGGCGGGCTGGGAGCACAGCGGGGTAGTTATTATATTTTAAAATGTCTTAAACGGCCGGTAAAGGCCCATATCTGGTCTGGTATTACCTTCATTGTTTTTAATGTCCTGCTGATCTCATTATCTAGTCCTGGGTGCTGTTCTCATGAATATGAAATTGTCCCCTTTTGTCTGGGTCAACATTTTGATGGCCTCTGTCTCCAGGCCGATCTTGACTAGATCTGCATCTAATCCATATGCATACGTGTGGGTCTGGTTTCGTTCTCTCAGAAACGGCTTCCAGAACTTGCTGTGGGTTGAATCCACAAAGCTGTCTGAGGTTGCGCAGGAACCATTTTAAAGTGTCCCAATAAGCTGTGGGCTTCAGCTCCCTCCCCTCAGGCTCCGCCCCTTCGGGATTTGGGTCTGTGGCAGATAGCACCTCCTCACCTGTCCCTACAGGTAGAGGATCTCTGCCCCCAATTTCTACCTCCCCCACGCTCGAGTCGAGGGCGGGATCTCCGTCCTCCGACTCCACCTCCTCCAGAATCGTGTCGAGGGCGGGACCTTGTTGTTCGGGCCCCTCCTCGTCTGAGTCCCAGGCCATCGGGGAAAGCTACCCCCAGGTGGGCGGGACAGCTTCTCCTTCCAAGCAGACTACAACGCCAGCTTTTGTGGGCTGTGACTCATCGCGCGCCTCAGACTGAGGATCTTTACCCTCAGACCTGGCTTCGGTCGCTGATACTCTTGCACCCGGTTTAAACAGTTTGCATTGGTCATGAACCATTTTACAAACCCTTAGCTGGTGTTCTAAACTGCCAGCCCTCGCTGTTAACCTAGCGTTCTCCTCCCTTAAAGCCTGCTCAACTAACTTAGCCTCCGCAACCTGGCACCGCAGGTATTCCTCCATTTTACAGGAGGTCTCTTCCTGTGCATGTCTTTCTAGAGGACACAGGTCGACAGGCTGTGCTGGCTCTAGTCAATTGGGCACCGGAGTCGGGGTTTCGAGAACGACAAGACCAGTGGTGACGGCTATCTTCCCCTGCGAAATCATCAGAGACCGCATTGTCTCTATGATTGATTCAATCGCAGCGGGATCCATAACTGCACTAGCTCCTTGTGCTGGGGCAGGAGCTACGGCTTGGGTTTTGGCTGGTGCTGGGGCGGCAGTCTGGGCTTGGGCTTGGGCTGCGGGAAATCTCCCTTTACTATCCTTCCACGGATTTCTACAGTCCTTGCGCCAATGTCCATCCTTCCCACACCCGTAGCAATTGAGCTTGGCTTGGACAGGGCGATTCCCCTCCTGATGCCACTCCTTCTTGCTTGGGGCTGCGGGTTTTGCCTCATGCACCTTTCCCTTCTGGGGAGGTCTTTCCTGACCCCTACAATTCTTGTACGCCACATTGAGCTGACGGAGTACCGTCTCCTCCGTGACGCCGGGACCTTGGGGATCAAACCAAGATCTGGCTAGGGCCCGTATCTCTGGCAAGCTGTTGGTAACCAAGCAACGGAGCCAATGAACCCGCTGTTCGTCGCTCATTACAGCCCATTCAGGCATACCCGGACAGCTGCGTCGATACACTGGCCACAGCCTTTCTGCGAAAACCCGTGGGGGTTCTCCAGATAGCTGCACGGTCCCTTCCACATGGTCGAACGGGCTACCGTCGTCCACTTCCATTACTTCTAAAACTTCCTCCCTGAGATCCGCATACCCTTTCCGTCCCCTCTTACTATCCTCTGAGAGGCACTGAAGGATTGTGCAATCCAGGGAGAAAAGCAACAGTTTCACCTGTTCCTGATCATCACAGTCATTAATGGCTGCTGTTTCCTCTATCTCCCTGAAATGAAGCGAGGGATCTCCCTTTACTGTGAGTCGTGCGAGGTGGCTCACCATGGACCTTAATTGCGGGCCAGCGTAGGGCACCACGAGCTGGTTCTGGTGGGGTCCAATACTGCCATCGGCAGCATTGGGACCGAACCTCTGGTGCCGAGCGGGACACATTGGTGCCGGTCCCGGCTTTGCTACCAGTGGTTCTTCCTCACACTCCACCTCGGCTACCTCCTCCTTTTCCGGCCAAGTCTCACTATAGCTCGGCGGTGCTGAGGGCTCGGTGACTGGCACCACAATTACCTCAGCTGGAATCGGCTGTTTTGATTCCTTTAAAAAGTCCATGTGACTAGCTTTCGGGCTGACAAGACACACCATGCCTTTTGCCTTTACCAGGGCCGTTCTTAGGTCCTCTATGGTCTTTTGGCAGGGGCCGTGGTCTGTGCTCTCAAACCCGTGCTCGAGGGCTAGCTTGTAAGCTGCCTTAACCTCCACTATTCTCTCCTCCTGCGCTCTTAGCTGTTGTGCGAGGCGGGCGTTTTTCTCCCGTATCCTCGTTTCATTAATCTTTGCCTCAGTAACCTGGCACTCCAGGTACTCTATCCTAGCCTGATGTTGACTAGCTACCACTTGGCGTTCCTGATTCAGCGCGTGAAGTGCTGTGATGAGTTTTTCCCCTCCCATGGCCTTTTCCTCTATCTCTGCTGCCTGGGTTGTGATCTTGGCTGCCTGTGCTGCAACGACCCAGTCCAAGATCTGGACCTGCTTCTTGTAACACATCAGCCACACTGCCTTCTCCACTGACATCTTATGCTCTTTGCTCTCTGTCCACCAGATGGCTGCGTCCACCGGACGCCCATCCAGTAAGAGATCGGAAATCCACTGTTTGGTGAGATTTACCTTGCCAAAGACATAATCCGCCATCCTCTCATCCATTGCATTTCGACCATTCAAACTTGGATCTACTACATTGCAATCCTGCTGCCAGTGTCCTGCCGTGGTCACCATTTTCTGTAAGGGGTTTTCCTGAGAGATGTCCCTGAGGTTTCTCTCTCTGGAGGCCTCTCTCTCTTGCACAGTAAAACCTTGAGTGTTTCGACCCACTCGCCCCTTAGATTCTGTACTCTGGACTTAGGCGCAGGAACTACAATGTAGAGAAAACTCTTGTAGACCAAGTTTGATGAAACAAAATGAAATTTTATTGCATAAGGAAAAATATCAAATCAAATGCAAGCAGATAAGAGAGTACATGGGAGGGAAAAACACACACACAAATCATAATGACACAGTACTAACTAAGGCAAATACAGGCATCTTATACTCTACAAAGATCATCATGAAATAAGGAAACACACGGAACATCGAGGGACAACAACTCATGTTAATTGTGCCCTTAAATCCACCCCCTTATTAAACCTATCTAGATCTGATTGTGAAGGGCCAGAAACATGCTCACCAATCCCACTAGGAAGTGCAAGGTTTTGAACCAGTCTGTGTTTGATCCTTTCAGGCTTTCCGTCTCCACGTGGATCGTGGAGCCCCTGCGAGCTGCGCCACACCTCTCTCCTGAGGTGGGGGTCGGGGGCGGCTGGACACTGGCGGGCCTGGATGTCAGCAGGGTCGAGGATCGTTGGCTCGACCCTGGTCAGAGGAGCCTTGGGCTGGCTCCCATCGCTTCTTCAGTTTGTTTTTATCTCTTCTCCTTCCAACCGGGGTGGCTGAAAGGTTTCTTCTCTTGGGGTTTTTATTTTTTTGTTTCTTCTCCCAAGTTGGGTCGATGGCCTCTCATTCCGGCAACGGCCCGGGGATGGTCGATGATCTCCCGATGTGTTTTCCCCAGGGCGGGACAGCGGCTTCGAGACGGCCTTCTCGATGTTGGCTTTCTTCTTCCTCCTGCGAGTGCATGCTTCTTCTTCTGGCTGTGATTCAAACTCTCCTTCCCAACTGTCGAAAAGTCTCTCTGATATACCTTTCTCCCAGAAAAACTTCCGTCTCCCGCCCAAAATCAGGTTAGTCTTTGTTTTACTTTTGGCGGGCTGGGAGCACAGCAGGGTAGTTATTATATTTTAAAATGTCTTAAACGGCCAGTAAAGGCCCATCTCTGGCCTGGAATTACCTTCATTGTTTTTAATGTCCTGCTGATCTCGTTATCTAGTCCTGGGTGCTGTTCTCATGAATATGAAATTGTCCCCTTTTGTCTGGGTCAACATTTTGATGGCCTCTGTCTCCAGGCCGATCTTGACTGGATCTGCATCTAATCCATATGCATACGTGTGGGTCTGGTTTCATTCTCTCAGAAACGGCTTCCAGAACTTGCTGTGGGTTGAATCCACAAAGCTGTCTGAGGTTGCGCAGGAACCATTTTAAAGTGTCCCAATAAGCTGGTCACATGGTATGGTGGCCATTTTGTATGCCCCTTTTTCTGGGCTTCTTTTAAAACAGTCTTTAAAATCATGGCCTCTTCTGCCATTTGACCCTTATTAATACAAAGTCCAATTTTGCAAATCTTACAAAGACACCCAGGTCTCGTTGCACTTCCCCTTCTCCCAATCTATTGCCATTCAGATAATAATCTGCCTTCCTGTTTTTGCTACCAAAGTGGATAACCTCACATTTATCCACATTATATTGCACCTGCCATGCTTCTGCCCAATCACCCAACCTGTCCAAATCATCCTGGAGTTTCTCGGCATGCTCCTCACAGCACACACGCCCACCCAGCTTTGTGTCATCTGCAAATTTGGAGATATGACATCCAGTTCCCTTGCTAGATCATTAATATATATTGTGAATAGCTGGGGTCCAAGGACCAATCCCTGCGGTACCCCACTAGTCACTGCCTGCCACTCGGAAAAAGAGCCGTTTATACCAACTCTTTGCTTTCTGTCTGCGAACCAGTTCTCTATCCAAGTCAATACCTTGCCCCCAATCCCATGTGCCTTAACTTTACACGCTAATCTCTTATGCGGGACCTTATCAAAAGCTTTCTGAAAGTCCAAATACACTACATCCACTGGTTCTCCCTTATCTATTTTACCAGTTACACCCTCAAAAAATTCCAGTAGATTAGTCAAGCATGAATGATGTCTGCACACACAACAGCAACACAACTTGCATTTATATAGTGCCTTAATGTAGTAAAATGTCCCAAGGTGCTTCAAAATTTGACACCGAACCACATAAAGAGATATTAGGGCAGGTGAAAAGAGGTTGATTTTAAGGAGCATCTTAAAAGAGGAGAGAGAGAGTTAGAGAGGCAGAGAGGTTTAGGGAGAGAATTCCAGAACTTCGGGCTTAGTCAGCTGAAGGCACAGCTTCCAAAGCTGAGGCAATGGAAATCGAGGATACGCAAGAGGCCAGAGTTGAAGGAAGACAGAGTTCTTGGGGGGCTGGAGGAGGTTACAAAGATAGCGAGAGGCAAGGCCATGGAGGGATTTGAAAATAGGATGAGAATTTTAATACAAAAGCAAAATATTGCGAATGCTGGAAATCTGAAATAGAAACAGAAAATTCTGGAAATACTCAGCAGGTCAGACAGCATCTGTGGAGAGAGAAACCGTTTCAGGTCGATGACCTTTCGTCAGAACTGGAAAAAGTTAGAGATGTAACAGATTTTAAGCAAGTGCAGAGGCAGGGAAAGGAGGGAGGGGAGGAAAGAACAAAAGGGAAGGTCTGTGATAGGATGGAAGGCAGGAGAGATTAAATGACAAAAGGGGTGATAGTACAAAGCAAAAGAAGATGGCACTGGGACAGGTAAAGAAACAAAAGATGAGTCAGGAAGAGATATAAATGGGAATGGCAGAAACATCAACAGCTGCCATGTGAAAAAATAGGGACAGAGGTTATGGTCTGAAATTGTTGAATTCGATGTTGAGTCCAGAAGGCTGTAAAGTGCCTAATTGAAAGATGAGGTGCTGTTTCTCGAGCTTACGCTGAGCTTCATTGGAACAGTGTAAGAGGCCGAGGACAGAGAGGTCAGAGTGGATGTGGAGCGGAGAATTCAAGTGGCAAGCGACCGGAGCTTGGTCACCCTTATGGACTGAACAGAGGTGTTCCGCACTGCGGTCACCCAATCTGTGTTTAGTCTCCCCAATGTAGAGGAGACCGCATCGTGAGCTGCGAATACAGTATACTAAATTGCAAGAAGTACAAGTAAATTGCTGTTTCACATGGAAGGTCTGTTTGGGGCCTGGGACAGTGGAAAGGGAGGACGTGAAAGGGCAGGTGTTGCATCTCCTGCGCTTGCACGGGAAGGTGCCATGGGAAGGAGAAGGGCTATTAGAGGTGATTGAACAGTGGTCCAGTGTGTCTCGGAGGGAACGGTCCCTTTGGAATGCTGAAAGGGGAGGGGATGATGTGTTTGGTGGTTGGATCATGCTGGAGGTGGTGGGAAATTGTGGAGGATGATCTGGTGAATGTGGAGGCTGGTGGGTGAAAGGTGAGGACAAGGGGAGCCCTATTGTGGTTCTGGGAGGGAGGGGAAGGGGTTAGAGCAGAAGTGGTGGAAATGGTACAGACATGGTCGAAGGCCATGTCAACCATGAAAAGTTGGGATGATGCTAGACTGGGAACCAATGTAGGTCAGAAAGCACAGGGGTGATGGGTGAATGGGACTTAGTGCGAGTTCAGATTTCATTGCTACCATAATTTCACTTATAAACCAAAAAATGGTGACTTTCCTCTTTGGTGGATTTTGCCCTTTGTCCCATCCTGGTGAATTTTCTGGGGTCAGCATCATTCAAATAATTTTAATGAGCTGCCCAACTCAGAACATAGGAACAGGAGTAGGCCATTCAGCCACTCGAGCCTGTCCCTCAGGGGAGGGAAGAAAATCACTGCTGGGGACCTTGGTCTCCTGGAGCAGCAGAGTGCGACCAGCTGGTTCCATGGCAGCTGAAGAAGATATTTGTTAATAAATTTCAAGCCAAAAGGCGTGTAACCAATTGCCCTGTGGTTGATTACACATCCTACGTCTGCCATTGAAATGCTGGCTACCAGGAAGCTATGGTGTTAATGATGGTAAATTAAAGAGCTATTAAGGTTGTGCGAGGATTTGGCATGGGCCAACAGTAAACGTCGAACAGGTTGGCAGGCAGCATTTTGTGATATCCATGCTTGAGCCAGCTACTCCAGCAGGATCAGTACTGGAGCTTCTCCGTAGACAGATTCCAGCAGTTACACTGGGATCAAAGGCCCGCAAATTTTCAGAGCAGTTGTTTTTTGCCCTATACAGTTTTTGGAAAGGCTGAAATATATTTTTTAAATACTCACAGCCTTTTCAGCATTGCAACAATTTTTCCCCCATACATAGTTGCATCCTTGAAATTTTAGCTGCAACTCTTTACATGCAATATCTTCCCATTCAATTACCACCCCTACCCACCCTCCACTCCCCTCTGCCCTACCCCCGGGAAGAGAGTGCATGATGTTTGAACACAATCTCCACAAAACAAAGAACTTATCAGAAGGTTCAAATGAGACTCAGTAAAGGAAAGAATAGCACCAAGGAGAAGGTGCAAATCTTAGGAAGAACTTGCGCTCTTCTATGACTGGTTGTCAGATCTCAGAAAGAAATTGAGCTCAACCCAAGGGAAGGATTGATAAAGTTTATAAATGTTCACCCAGGCTGCTGTCTCTTAGAGCAGCTGCAGAATGCCTTACACTGTTGACCATAGATGCTGACTTGGGGGGAGCAGGAGAAGCATTTGCTGCATTCATTTGAAATGGTGAGAGTTTTGGGACAGTTTCATAACAGCGAGTTTAATACGATTTATTAATGTGTAAATCATCCAGCAATTTGTGGCGGTGAAGAAATACCCTGTGAGTTGCGAATCGCCACAAATTGCTGGATGATTTACGCCATTCTGCCGTTAGCCTCGCAAAAATGTAAGTTTGCTCTCAACCTCTCCATGAGTTTCATGAATTTGCTGCATTTGTGCATTAATTACCAATTAAATTTCACGCAGAAAGTTAGGGCTAGTACTTAACAGTGTAAAGATTTTTTTAATGACGACATTTGAGTTCCTGTAATGCCACTCAACCTCTCTGGCCCAGAAAGGGAACAATTGAAACTGTGTGCGTAGTAAATTGTTCTTAAAGTTTTTTAAAATGTAAAACTTAAATGTTTTTCTTACTTTTCCTTTCTGTCTCTTTTTTTCTCTCTTTCTTTTAATCCAATCTTTCTTTCCCTCTCTTTCTTTATCTTTCTGTAACTGATTTGACTCTAATAAAAATAATTTCCTTCTCCATCGTTCCTCTGTTTCTTTCTCAATCCTTAAATCTCATTGGTTAATGAGATAGACTATTGTTCCCATCGTTCACCAAGGTCCCAGATACCTCATTGACCTCACTATCAGCTTGCACTTCCAGCAACTTGTGGCGGACTTTTTTTTCCAGCTGAAGGGTGCGGGAAAAATTCTAACTATCAGGGCACGCTGCGAGATGCCCCGCTCCAGCAAAATCTGGGCCAATGTGTTTCTATTCCTGTTTTACGTTTCTGGATTTATCTATTTCAGTTTGGGTGGTCTGTCAGTATGAAAAGGACTGTTCTCTTTGCTACTTCCTCATTGGTGGATTTATGATTTGCCCACCTTTGCGGGAGCAGTATATAGGAACAACTTTGACCCTGGCACCTTGCACTGTAAGGGTTAATAAAAGTTGCATCGACTGATATTTGAATGTTTGGTAAGAGCACACTATTACAAGATAATCATGGATGAAGAAGTCAATGAATAGGAATATCGTGCGGGGTGTATAACGGGTCGCTGATCCATTTTGTGCCTCTGCCAAAGTTGAATTTTACCCTCACTGCGTCTGTGGACATCCTAGTCTAGTCAAAATTTTACAATGCATTATTTTGCAAGGCACCAAGTTAACAATTTCAAAAATCACCGCATAAGAAGCTTGACTATGAGATATAGAAATTCTTAATGTAAAAAAAAAGTTTTATTATCATGAACATTGAAAGTGAATATAGTAATGAAAGGCAAGACTGAAAAAAATCTCAAACCTCAAAAGCAGAAGAAAGGTCATATGCAAAAAAGACTGTCATTTAATTAACTCAAGCAAGGCAATCTTGTTTTATTTCAAATGATCAAACTACGTGAACTGTAAGCATGAAGAGTTTGATCCATTTTATTGCATGTCCAGCTACATTACATGCTGGATGTGGTCCAGGCAAGGAAGATCACAGCAGCTAAGAGCAGATGTTTTTCTTTGATCAGCCATCAAGCCTAATTCATTATATATGATCAAAGATAGCAATTCAGGTGGTATCATCAGCATTCTTTGAAAGAGCTCTCAATGTCAACGGCACTGTAGTCAAGTGTACAAATATAGAAGAGTCATATCAGATACTTGTCTTTCCTCCTTATTTCCAATGTCATGAATGAGACATTAAACTGAGGACCCATCTGCCCTCTCAGGTCGGCGTAAAAAATCCCACAGCACTATGTCGAAGATGAGCAGGGGTGTTGACCCCAGTGTCCTGGCCAATATTGATCACTCAACTGACATCAATAAAACAGATTGGGGATGAAATTGGATTGGCCTGAAAACGTGCACAGGAATCAGAAAGCGTGATTTGCCCGCGCCCATTCAAAGTGGTGCCGGCAGCACGCAGAATTCGTGCTGCTTGCTCATTATAATGATTGGAGTGCTGAGCTCAGCGCTAAATGCTAAATGGTAGTAAAATCGGCTGTGTGGTTGATACTGAAGAAGGAAACTGTAGACTGCAGGAAGATATCAATAAATTGGTCAGGTGGGCAGAACAGTGGCAAATGGAATTCAATCCGGAGATGAGTGAGGTTAATGCATTTGGGGAGGGCTAACAAGGAAAGGGAATACACATTAAATGGTAGGACACTGAGTAGTGTAGAGGAACAAAGGGACCTTGGAGTGCATGTCCACAGATCCCTGAAGGTAGCAGGCCAAGTAGGTAAGGTGGTTAAGAAGGCATACGGAATGCTTGCTTTATTAGCCGTGGCATAGAATACAAGAGCAGGGGGGTTATGCTTCAACTGTATAAAACACTAGTTAGGCCTCAGCTAGAGTACTGCGTGCAGTTCTGGTCACCACATTACAGTAAAGATGTGATTGCACTAGAGAGGGTACAGAGGAGATTTACAAGGATGTTGCTGGGAGTAGAGAATCTTAGCTATGAGGAAAGACTGGCTAGGGCTGGGTCTGTTTTCCTTGGAACATAGGAGGCTGAGGGGAGACCTTATTGAGGTGTATAAAATTATGAGGGGCATAGATAAAGTGGATACAGAGGACCTATTTCCCTTAGCAGAGGGGTCAAAAACCAGGGGTCACGGATTTAAAGTAATTAGTGGAAGGTTTAGAGGGAAATTTCTTCACCCAGAGGGTTGTGGGGGTCTGGAACTCACTGCCTGGAAGGGTGGTAGAGGCAGGAACCCTAACCACATTTAAAAAGTACTTGGATATGCACTTGGGATGCTGTAACCTGCAGGGCTACAGACCAAGAGCTGGGAAGTGGGATTAGGCTGGATAGCTCTTTGTTGGCCGGCGCGGACACGATGGGCCGAAATGGCCTCCTTCCATGCTGTAACTTTCTATGATTCTATGATTCTAAGCATGCAAGTGGGGCCAATATCGGGTGCATCTACTGGACAATAAGATTTTGCCCAGGTTCTCTGCAGTTCTTAAAGGGGAGGTGCTTTGTTGCATATGCACCTCATTCGCCTGGGCGCTAGTTGCTTTGTGCCTCCCGTTAGCGCCCCAATTGAATTTTTCCCCCTTATTTTTCTATTCGGCACTTTACAGCCTTCTGGACTCAATATTGAGTTCAATCATTTCAGACCATAACCTCTGCTCCTATTTTTTCAGGTGGCAGCTGTTGATGATTCTGCTATTCCCATTTGCAGCATTTAACCACTCCTGTCTTCCACCCTATCGCAGACCGTCCCTTTTGTTCTTTCCTCTCCTCCCCCCTTTCCCTGCCTCTGCACCTGCTTAAAACCTGTTACATCTCTAGCTTTTTCCAATTCTGGCACAGGGTCACAGACCTGAAACATTAACTCTGTTTCTCGCTCCACGGATGCTGCCTGACCTGCTGAGTGTTTCCAGCATTTTCTGTCGTTATTTCATTTATAAGTTATATTTGGAATGTTTGTTTTGTGGTGGCTTTCAGCTTTGTGCCCAAGAGGATGCTGTGATGTTCCGTGACAAAGGGATGGTAAGGTGGGGAAGTGCTGAGCTACAGGATCTGGGGTTTCATTCACTGGAACCGGAGTCTGATGAGGTGCTCATGAAATGCCCGTCCGGACCAGGGCTCTGCTGCCTGCCTCCTCCCTTCCTCCTCCTCATTGAGCAGACCATCATGAAATGAAACACATGCTCCGGCATGTACTGGAGGGCTCATCCCAAGCGGTCAAGGTAGCGGAACCATTGCTTTAGCACCCCGATGGTCTGCTCGATAAGGTTCCTCGTGGCAGCATTATATGAGTGCTGGCCACGAGTGGTGGAGTTGCGGAGGGGATCATCAGCTAGGTGTAGAGCGGTTAGCCCTTGTCTCCGAGCAGCCACCCTCAGGTTCGACGTGGTGGCTGGAAGATTGCTGGCAGATGAAGGCATCATGACTGCTGCTAGGATACCGGGCATTCCCCATCATGATGCGCTGGGCGTGGTCGCACACCAACTGCACATTAAGTGAGTGGTATCCTTTGTGGTTGCAGTACATCTCAGGATTGATATGCGGTGCCCGCAAAGCCACATGTGTGCAGTCGATGGTGCCCTGCACCAGGGGGAAGCCTGTTATCCTGGCAAAGCCACATGCCTGCTCCTCCTGTTCAGAGAGAAGACAGTGAAGTCCCTTCTCTTGGAATACAGAGCCTCTTTGACCTCCCGAATGCAGCGATGGGCGGCGAACTGGGAGATGTTAGCTATGTTGCTGGCTTCAGACTGGAAGGATCCGGTAGGAGAAAAATTGAGGGCCATGGTTACCTTGAGGGCCATTGACAGTGCCATTGCTGCCTTGCTCTGAGGCTGCAGAACTGGTTCTAAGAGGTGGCAGAGTTCTGTGACCAACTCCTTGATGAAGCGGAGGCTCCAAATACACTGCTCCTGGGTTAAGTGCAGGAGGGAAAAGTGCACTTGGAAGATGCTAGGTAGGTAAGGCTTCCTGCTGAGAGGCTTCCTGCCCCTCCTCCTCCTCTTCTCTCTGTGAGCAGCTTGTTCTCAACTTTGCTGCTACTGCTCCATCTTCCTGTCATGCTCCAGCAGGAGGGGGACTGCAAGTTCAGCCCCCATGACTGGGACCAAGTGATCTGAGCAGAACATTTGAATTCAGAAGCAAGACCTTCTCCACTTGCAGCAACACTCCCTGTCACTTCATCAACTTTAAATTACTTTAGAAAGCTCCAACCAGTTGCACAAACTTACACAGAGTCAGCAGAAATCAAAAAGCAAGTCACCTGCAAGTTGTTGATGATCCCTTTAAATACCGCTGGTGGGGGGTGTTATGTTCATAAATAACTAGTCGTTTTCATTATGAACAGCTAGCTTCTAGCTAGTCACTTTATTGAGCACATGTGGACTTCTACAGCATCCATCTTCACTACTGCTTTGTGGGTAGCCTAGTGTTTAAACATACAGCTAAACATACAGCTCTACAGCTCCACCTAGTGTACCATTCTAGAATGACATGTTACTGATCATTACATCCCCCTTTCTTTGAAGTTAAACAAAATCAATATCAATCAACTTTCAAGAAAAACAATAAAGATGATATCAGTAACACTTTTGTTAGTGCTCTATAAACATAAACATCTTCACAACAGTCAACACATTTTCAAAGCTTTACTTTATACTCAAAGATTAAGTCTATCAGGCTTTTTTACTTCACGTGTGGATCTTCTCAGCACAGGTAAGTCTGATGTGTTTTCATGAGAGTCTATATGTGTGTTTGTGTTAGATTGTTCTGGTGGTGATTGACAAGATTCAGTTTCGGCATTGTCATCGATTTGCTCTTGGATGGTTTCTTGTGTTTTCAGAAGGGAACAGCGGTTCCTCCTGAGAATCTGTCCTTTCTCAGTTCTAACAGTGTATGACCTTGGTCCTACTTCCTCAAGAACTGTAGCTTTCCTGTTCCATGCATCTGGATCCTCAATCCTGACAACATCATCCCTTGTCAATGGTTTTAGAGTTTTGGATGACTTGTCATAGTATGATTTCTGTTTCAGCTTTAACAGTTGAAGTCTCTGTCTTAGTTCCTTACTCTGCTTTTCTTTCGCACAGCAGGGTAGCGTGGTACGCAACTTGCGACCCATTAGGAGTTCAGCAGGTGAAGAACCAAAGTCTAAAGGTGAGGCTCGGTAGCTCAACAGGGCGAGATAAGGATCAGACTTGCTTTCTGTTGCTTTCTTCAGTAGCTGTTTGAGAACTTGAACACCTTTCTCTGCCTTACCAGTCGACTGAGCATACAAAGCACTGGATGTGATGTGTTGAAAGTCATAATGTGCTGCAAACTGTTGCCACTCCTTACAGTTGAAGCACGGACCATTGTCGCTAATGGCAATCTTGGGAATTCCATGTCTGGCGAAGATGGATTTCACATGCATTATGACACTGCTTGCTGATGTGCTTGAGATCAGCGCCATCTCAGGATAGTTAGAATAGTAGTCAATCACTATTAGATAGTCTTTACCATTCAAATGAACGAGGTCCATACCAACCTTTTGCCATGGTGCTGTTGGTATGTCAGCTACTATCATTGGTTCCTTTGCTTGTTTCTTTTGGTGTCTCTGACATGTCTCACATTTGCCTATCATGTTCTCAATGTCCTTATTTATGCCAGGCCAATAAACAGTGTCTCTTGCTCTCCTTTTGCATTTTTCAATTCCGAGGTGTCCCTCATGAATCCTTTTGAGCATGTCTTGACGTAGAGCCTGTGGAATGACTATTCTGTTCTGTTTTAGTAATAGTCCACTTGCGACACTCAACTCTGACCTGATGTGAAAGTATTTTGGACAGGAACCTTTTGGCCATCCATGATGAATGTTCTCTATTACTGTTTGTAACACTGTGGCCTAGAAATTCGGTGGGGTTAGCGCCCAATTAGAGGCGTTAGAGGGCCTTGCACCGGAATTATAGCCGCGATCGAAATTGCGTTGGGCCCTACCATCGGCGTTAGCCGGTAGCGCTGCGCCGGCACCGATGACGTCATCGGTGTGCGCAGCGTCCCGGTTGCCGTGGTAACGCGGCCGGACGCCCAAATTCAGTTGCGGCCGCCTCGCCCGTGGCAGCCACAACCAACGATTGTTCAACGGGATGTTGCAGCACGTAGCGCCGGCGCATTAAGGTGGAGCGGCGGCCGGCCGCTTTCCCGGCGGCCGCCTGCCCGCACCTCCCTCCCCGGACTCCTCCACCACCCCCCCGCAGCACTGATGTGTGTGGCCCGCGAGCCCGGCACTTCTCCGAGGTGCCGGGCTCATTTGTCGGGCGAATCGACCGGTCAGCGGTCGGCTGCAGGCAGCTCCTCCTTAACAGAAGGAGGAGGCCTGCAGTACTCCAGCCTGCCGCACCGCATCGGGTGCCGCAGCGGGGGATTAGCGCCGCAAACCTGCATTCAGCGCCCATAGCGAGGCGCTGAAACCCTCCATTAGCGCCCGCAGCCGTCTGGGCGCGGGGCAGCTGAATTTTTGGCGGGCGCAGCGGCAATTATCGCGGGCGCAAAATTTCGGGCGCAAAAGCCCTGGCGGAGGCAAACCTAATTTCTAGGCCTGTATCTTTTACTGTTTCTTCTGCTATTTGCTTTGATTTTGTGTCTGACACGGGCAGCGCAGCAGTGACCATACTCACATGAACATCCACGTCTTCCTCAGTAGAGCTCACATGACTCATTGTGGGTGCTCGGGATAGTGCATCTGCTAACACTATGTGTTTGCCTGGTGTGTAGATCAGTTCAAAGTCATATCTTTGCAGCTTCATCATGAGTCATTGAATCCTTGGAGACATCTCATTCAGGTTCTTTTTTATGATGGCAACCAGTGGGCTGTGGTCTGTCTCAACTGTGAAGGTGGGAAGTCCATATATGTAGCCATGGAACTTTTCTAGTCCAACTACCAAGCCTAGACATTCCTTTTCAATCTGGGCGTATCGACACTCAGAATCAGTCATAGATCTGGAGGCATAGGCAATAGGCTTCCAATCTTCACCCTCTGCTTGTAGCAAGATCGCACCTAGGCCATCTTCTGATGCATCCGTTGACACTTTGATTCTCTTTGTTGGGTCAAAGAAGGTGAGTATAGGTGTGGTTGTCAGCACTGTTTTGAGGTTCATCCACTCTTGTTCATGTCTTTCTGTCCATGCGAACTCATTTGTTTTATGTAGCAGTTCTCGCAGACAGGCTGTCTTGGCTGACAAGTTAGGAATGAACTTTCCAATGAAGTTTATCATCCCCATGATGCATAGCACTCCTTTTTTGTCAGTGGGTCAGGGCATTTTGAGTATGGCATTTACTTTTTCCATATCTGGCTCTATTCCTTTGCTAGATAGATTATCTCCTAGGAAAGAGACTTTCCGGACGCCAAACTGACACTTGGCTTTGTTGAGCTTTAGTCCATTCCGGCGTATGCTCTGTAGCACTTTAATCAATCTCTCATTGTGTTCTTTCAGTGTGGAGCCCCAGATGATGATGACATCAACATGGACCCGAACTCCTTCCAGACCTTCAATTATGTGTTCCATCACTCTATGAAAGATTTCAGATGCAGATATTATCCCGAAAGGCATTCTGAGGAAACAATACCTGCCAAATGGTATGTTGAAGGTACAGTATTTGGTGCTCTCTTCATCCAGTTTTAGTTGCCAAAATCCTTGTGAGGCATCGAGCTTTGTGAAGTATCTGGCACCTGACATTTCACTGGTGATTTCTTCTCACTTGGGAATCTGGCAGTGTTCATGTTTTATGTCTGCATTTAAGTTCTTTGGATCCATGCATATTCTTAGATCATTGTTCTTGTTCTTTACACATACCATGGAGTTAACCCAGTCTGTTGGCTCTTCGACTTTCCTGATGACTCCTAGTGTGGTCATTCTGTCCAGTTCTTTCTTGAGCCGGTCACGCAGGGGTGCTGGAACTCTCCGTGGAGCATGTACCACTGGCTGAGCATCCTCCTTTAGCTGGATCTTGTATGTGAATGGCAGAACTCCAAATCCTTTGAACACATCCTGGAAATTATTCACTACAGAATCCACCGAGTCATCTGGTCTGCTTATGGCACAGTTTATACGGTAGACTCTCTTGACCAGTTCTAAGTCCTCACAAGCTTTGTCACCTAGTAGTGAATCAAGTCCTTCAGCCACAACAGAAAACATGAGATGATGCACTTTGTCTTTGACTGTCACTTTAAGTCTGCATACACCTAAGCTATCTATTTTTTGTCCATTATAGTTCTTCAGTAGTACTGACTTTTTCTGTATTTTGGGCTTTTCTTTCATATTTTTAATGTCACTCATACTGATTAAGTTTGCTTTTGCCCCAGTGTCTAGTTTCAATGTAACTAATGCTCCATTTACCTGCAGTGGGATCATCCATTTGTCCTCTTTTACTGCATTAACTTTATGTTCAGCATTGTCCATTCCTGAGGGCTGCACATTTTCTGTATCCTTTTTGATATTGTCACATGACACCATTCGTACAAAAAATGTCTCACTTAAATCAGTGTCCTCAATCTCATTAACTCGTTGCCCTTTCTTAGTTTTTCTTTTGAAAAGCATTGTTTGGCAAAGTGATTCTTTCTATGACATTTTGTGCACATTTTTCGAAACGCTGGGCATTGTTTTGACTGGTGTTTATAACCACAGCATTTACAATTAAAAATGTCATCCTCTGATTGCTTTGCATTTCTGTTCTGCCCACGTTTCTTCCCCTTGTAGGACACAGCACCGACAGTAGCACTATCACTTACTACAATCGCATTATTATTATTTTCACTGAAAGTCTTTGCGTGCTTTTGAGCTAGCTCACTGGCTTGGCATATTTTCACAGCATTTTCCAATGTTAGTTCGGTTTCTCTCAACAGACATTCCCTGACCTTTTTTATCATGAATACCAAACACAATCTGGTCACGAATCATGGATGATTTCAGCTCAGAGAAATTACATGTCTGTGCTTTCAGTTTCAGATCGGTCATAAAGCTATCAAAAGTCTCATTTTGCTGCTGTGCCCGTGAACAGAACACGTACCCCTCCTAGGTCTCATTCTTTTTGGGAGAACAATGTGTATCAAATTTCTTTAGCACATCGTCCAGTTTTTCTCTGTCCTCCTCTTGATTAAATACAAATGTATTAAATACCTCTATCGCCTGTGGGCCTGCATCCGTGAGCAACAAAGCTATCTTCCTTGCGTCTGGCTTCGTACCGAACCCGATGGCAGCAATGTAGAGTTCGAATTGTTGTTTGAAAGTCCGCCAATTGCAGTCGACATTCCCCATGAGTTTCAAACCCTCCGGTGGCTTCAAATTCTCCATGTCGTGTTTCACAATATTCCGCAGATTTGACCAATCCTGGTACCATGTTATGTTCATAAATAACTAGTCGTTTTCATTATGAACAGTTAGCTTCTAGCTAGTCACTTTATTGAGCACATGTGGACTTCTACAGCATCCATCTTCACTACTGCCTTGTGGGTAGCCTAGTGTTTAAACATACAGCTAAACATACAGCTCTACAGCGCCACCTAGTGTACCATTCTAGAATGACATGTTACTGATCATTACAGGGGGTCCCTCGTGCAGCTGAATGTGCATTCAGTTGTGCATGCTTTGGAAAGGGAGTGCAGTCGAACGCCGACATCCAAAGTAGCAGGTCATCTGTCAAATCAGCCTTGCGTGCTGATTGACATCATGATCTGCCTCGTTACCATTCTGCTGGTGAACACAGGCAATGGCCGCGCTACCGACCTGTCCAAAATGGCAGCTGACGCGTCCCACGCCAGAAGTGAGCGGAAGTGTGGCGGCCACCATTTTATTGCCAAAATCTGCCTTAACAGCCGGCGCTAAGGTGCCGAATTTTGCAGCCATTATTTCGTCATTAGCTCATTGCTGTTTGTGGGACCTTGCTATGCGCAGGTTGGCTGCCATGTTTCCCTACATTACAACGGTGACTCCACTTCAAACATACTTTTTATCTGCATACATTTTAATAATCCTATTTGTAAATAATCCATTGTCCTTCTGGAAATTCTACCCTACTATCCACCATGACCATAGCTCTGCCTATGGACACTAAAGTGACCATAGGGTGGATTTTCCTGACCATTTCCCTGTGAAATTCCCAAATTCTTTGGGTGCAATGGTCAGGGGAAAGGATGAACACCTGCATCATGAGGTGTCCATCCATTTTACACAGCCCCAGAATTCCATGGCTTTCCTAGGGGGTGGGCGGGGAGCACAGAATTTGACTTGCAGCAGAGTCCATGAAGTAAGTCTTCTGAGGTTATTTTGGCTCAGAAGTAGCATTCACACCTGAGTCAGAAGGGTTTTTTTTATTCGCTTATGGGATCTGGACGTCGTTGGCAAGGCCAGCATTTATTGCCCATCCCTAATTGCCTTTGAGATGGTGGTGGTGAGCCACCTTCTTGAACTGCTGCAGTCCGTGTGGTGTAGGTACTCCCACAGTGCTGTTAGGTAGGGAGTTCCAGGATTTTGACCCAGCGACGATGAAGGATCGGCGATATACTTCTAAGTCAGGATGGTGTGAGACTTGGAGGGGAATTAGGAGGTGATGGTGTTCCGATGTGCCTGCTGCCCTTGTCCTTGTAGGTGGAAGAGGTTGCAGGTTTGGAAGGTGCTGCTGAAGAAGCCTTGGTGAGTTGCTGCCGTGCATCTTGTAGATGGTACACTGCAGCCACGGTACGCTGGTGGTGGAGGGAGTGAATGTTTAAGGTGGTGGATGGGGTGCCAATCAAGCGGGCTGCTTTGTCCTGGATGACGTCGAGCTTCTTGAGTGTTGTTGGAGCTGCACTCATCCAGGCAAGTGGAGAGTATTCCATCACATTCCTTATTTGTGCCTTGTAGATGGTGGAAAGGCTTTGGGGAGTCAGGAGGTGAGGCACTCGCCACAGAATACCTAACCTCTGACCTGCTCTTTTTGCCACAGTATTTATGTGGCTGGTCCAGTTAAGTTTCTGGTTAATGGTGACCCCCAGGTTGTTGATAGTGGGGGATTCGGCGATGGTAATGCCATTTAATGGGGAGGTGGTTAGACTCTCACTAGTTAGAGATAGTCATTGCCTGGCACTTGTGTGGCACAAATGTTACCTGCCACTTATCAGCCAAAGCCTGAACATCGTGCAGGTCTTGTTGCATGCAGGCATCGACTGCTTCATTATCTGAGGAGTTGTGAATGGCGCTGAACACTGTGTAGTCATCAGCGAACATCCCCATTTCTGACCTTATGTTGGAGGGAAGGTCATTGATGAAGCAGCTGAAGATGGTTGGGCCTAGGACACTGCCTTGAGGAACTCCTGCAATGATGTCCTGGGGCTGTGATGATTGACCTTCAATCACCACAACCATCTTCCTTTGTGCTAGGTATGACTCCAGCCAGTGGAGCGTTTTCCCCCTGATTCCCATTGACTTCAGTTTTACTTGGGCTCCTTGATGCCAAACTCGGTCAAATGCTGCCTTGATGTCAAGGGCAGTCACTCTCACCTCACGACTGGAATTCAGCTCCTTTGTCCATGTTTGGACGAAGGTTGTCGATTGAAGCCCCACTTTCAGACTTGAGCAGGCTCCAAAAATGTGCATGTCTTTCTGGTGTAGCGACTGGGCAGCAGAAGGTCCAGGAATTGGGTCAGGACCCAGATACACCAGGTCCTGGCCTCAGTGCCGAGTTTCAGGGGGACCTTTTTAGGGCAGAAACTATAACTGCTGTAAACAAGACCCCTTGCGTCAGAATGGGTTTAACCAGGGGAATTTCCTTGGTCCCAGCTTGGGTTACACTGGGTGGCTAATATGATGGGATGAACAAGGTGCCCATTCAGCAATAAATGTAGGGTTCTCGGGCGCCTAAGCTAGGATATGGGCTTGGACCCCCCAAAGAACAGTCAGCTGATGGGTCAGATTGGTCACCTAAGCCCTTTGAAATATATTTGTTGGGCTGGACAGCCAGTGTCCTTGCAAGCAGCTGCCCATTGCTACATTGCCCATGCTCACTCCAATCAGGAGCCTGTCTGAGATGTGCACAGAGTGGCCCGGATGCCCACTAGTCATGTCGGCCTGCTCAGGAGAATGTTAAAGATATCATGGTATTATATGAACAAAAGGAGGACGTTCTCCTGGTGTCCTGGCCAACATTCTTCCTCAACAAATACCATCAAAATCAAATGATCTATGTCAGCTGTGGCTCTGTTGGTAGTCAGAAGGTTGTGGGTTCAAGTCCCACTCCAGGAACTTGAGCACATAAGTCTAGGCTAACACTCTAGTGCAGTGCTGAGGGAGTGCTGCACTGTCAGAGGTACTGCCTTTCGGATGAGATGTTAAACCGAGGCCCCGTCTGCTCTCTCAGGTGGACGTAAACGATCCCATGGCACTAATTCGAAGAAGGGCAGGGGAGTTATCCTTCAATCAACATAACAAAAACAGATTGTCTGGTCATTATCACATTGCTGCTTGTGGGAGCTTGCTGTGTGCAATTTGGCTGCCACTTTTCCCACATTACAACAGTGACTACAGTCCAAAAGTGCTGCATTGGCTGTAAAGCGCTTTGAGACATCCGGTGGTCATGAAAGGCGCTATATAAATGCAAGTCTTTCTTTTTTTTATTTATTTGATTTTTGAGTGAGCTGGCCATGTGCAAATTGGCTGCCATGTTTGCCTACATAGGAACAGTAGCCACACTTCAAAAGTAATCCATCATATAAGGCACTTCAGGGCATCCTCAGGGCATAATAAGGTGCTAAATAAGGGCAAGTTATTTTATTCGTTGATATTGACAGCTTCCCACGCATGCAGGGTATTAAAGATTGCACACACGTGGTCATTCAGCCTCCATCAGGTCAAGCCATACAAAAATAGGAAAGGATATCACTCAGTAATTATGCACAGGGCCTCACAAAATTTGCCCTTAAAAGTCCCAAAAGTGCAGTTATTCCCATAAATTTGGATTACACGTCCTTGAAAAAAACTTTGACGTTCGACAATCAACACATGAATCCTATTGTTTGCCTCAAGCCAGTATAGCAGTAGGGCAGGCAGGAATCGAAACAAAAGTGTTTCTGGCCTGGGTTATATCCTTCTCTTTCCCTTTGATGTTAAGCTGATATGAAGGCAGATCAATTAAACAAAACTATCAATCAAAAATAAGTTTCAAAGGTAACATTATGGTTTCTTAAATATGGAGCCACCAATCTAAAGATCAGAAGAAAGAACAATGACAGGAATTGGCTCGCAAAAAGATTTTGATTGCCAATAATACCTGATGTTTGCCATAACCAGAAGATACTGATTCCGACAAAATTTGTATCTGGTTGGCTTTTGTAAAAAAGGCTTATCTTAACTGTTCAGCTGTTCGGAATAACAAAATGCATCTACTTTCAGTGTGCTGCTGATACATAACACAATTCCGGAGCTTATCTGAGTACTTGCAGACACTGATATTATCAAAAGGAGACCAACACTTTCCCCTGAACTTCAAACCTGGATGATACTGGATGAAATAATAGGCTAGAAATTCACTATAGCCCAGGAATGTGCGGTATAATTAGAAAAGTTGGAGAATTAGTGCCAGGCGCTAATGCTTTAGACTGCACGCAAAATTCATTCTCACTGCTCAAAGAAATGATTGGAGTGCTTAGTCAAGTCTTTAAGCCCAAGCTCATTGGCATTACACTCAAAGGGTAGACCAATATCAGGTACGGTCTAATCGCAAGTCATGATTGCCACAGGCTTTTCCCAATTCTTAAAGGGGAGGTTCATTGATGCTGCAGAACCTCATTCTCAGCATTGCTAGCTGTGCAGCTGCCTCAGCAAGCAACAGCAGCTCAAGGAGAAGGAGCCAGAGGACTGAAGCAACTATATTCATGGCAGATCCACGTCCCAGGGAGAAAGCCCGCAGATTCAGCGATCAAGCATTGGAGGCGTTGGCATTGGCGTTCGCTGTGGAGAGACGGAGGGCGGTGCTCTATCTGACAAGTGGCAGGATACCCTCACTGCCACAGAATTTCACGGGAGGCATTTGCGGTGCCAAGTTAGGTGCTTTGGGCCTCGGGGCGCTAACAGGAGGCGCAAAACAACTCAATTTTTCCTCCCATGACTCTATGCCCTCCCTTCCACTATTAGGTGGTCTGTAGACTACACCTATTAGTGTGATTGATCCTTTATTATCTTTTATCTCTATCCATATGGATTCTATTTTTGTCTTGCTGATAGCTGTGTTGCTTTTTTCTACTGCCATTATGTTATCCTAATAAGTACAACTACTCCACTTTCCCTTTTTCCCTCTCTATCTTTTCTAAATATGTTATACCCTGCAATGTTTAATTCCCAATCCTGATTTTTCTGTAGCCATGTCTCAGTCACCCCTAATATGTCTGGTTCCTTGCAACGCATGATTGCCTCCAGCTCCCCTGTTTTATTACAGACACTGTGCATTGTATACAGACAGTTTAACTCATTTTTAATAGGATTTCCTCTCACTTTATGTTTAACCATCTTTTTAGACTCCTGTTCTATAACTCTATTTATTCCCTTGTCATCAATGTCCTCCCTGTACACACATAGCAATAAGGAGAGATTGTTCAGATAGTGAGTAGATAATGCCAATCTGGCAGACAAGCATGCTCAAGACACACCCATGATTATGTGCACTGGCATATAGTCTTGCAGCAATATACCACCCCATGATTCAGACATAAAGGCCAAAATTTTCATGACCTAGGCAGGTCGGGTGCAGGTGGTCGGTGTGGCAGGTTGGGACCCCATTCTTCTTTTCATCCCGCTCCTCAGAGCGACTTTCCCTTAATGGCACCTATTAAGGCAGGCCTGCCTCCCGGCCCTATTACAGGGTGTGGGTCTGATGACATCATCGATGGCTCATTTCCAGCCAGGATATTTAAAGGAGCCTTGGCCACATTGCATTTGAAGGTTCATCTTTGCGTGTGCAGGCAGTACATTTAAGCATCTTCCAGCTCCATCATCCTCATCTTCCAGCTGATGCTCCTCCTCCTCCTCCTCTGAAGAGGTTGTGAGCTCAGTGCCTTGCTCCTCATGCAGCACTAATCCTCGTTGCTGCACTATGTTGTACAGCACGCAGCAGACAACGACGATTCTGGAGACCCTGGCTGGTGTGTATTGAAGGGCTCCTCCAGATCTGTCAAGGCATCTGAAGCGCATTTTCAGCATGCCTATTGTCTTCCCTATGACACATCTGGTGGACATGTGGCATTCATTATATCTCTCCTCGGCCTCGGAACTTGGCCTCCTCAAAGGTGTCATGAGCCATGTCTTCAGTTGATAGCTCTTGTCTGCAAGCAACCAGCCAGAAAGTGTGTTTGGCGGTGCGAAGAGCTGAGGGAGGGTGGACTGGCGCATCATGAAAGAGTCATGGCAGCGGCCAGGGAATTTTGTGCACACATGCACAATGATCTTCCTATGGTTGCAGACCAGCTGCACATTGAGGAAGTGGAAGCCCTTAAGTTGAAAACACCCCTGGGTGATTTTGGGGTGCCCTGATGACAACATGTGTGCAATCGATGATGCCCTGCACCCGTGGGAAGTCAGCCAGAGCGGCAAAGCCCAGCACCCGCTCAGTCACACAAGCTTCATCAGTGGCAAAGTTGATATAATTGGTTGATCTGTCAAACACTGTGTGATGCATCTGAGGGTGGCCAACTACAGGATGCCGCAAATGTCTGCTGCAGATCCCTGGAAGGAACTGGAGGTGAAGATGTTGAGGGGGGCTGGTGAATTTGACAGCCACTGGTAAAGCATGTCCACCCGCTTCTCTGGGCTGCAGCTGTTGCTCCAGCAATCTGGAAATGTCTGCGATGAGCTGGCGCGATAGCCTGAGCCTCCTTTGGCACTGCTGCTCAGTCATGTTGAGGAAGCTCATCCTCTGCCTCTATACCATGTGTTGGGGGTATCGCCTCCGGCGTGGTCCAGCCCTGCGCTGATGCCCTCTGTCCTGTGGAGCATCAGATCATTGAGGAGAAGGTTGGTGGTGTTGCTGTTGCTGTTGGTGTTGGAGCTTATCGTGGTCTGATTCTGAGGACCGAGGTGAGACGGTATAAATGGCACCCATACTGATATAATAGATGGCAGGTCAAGTAGAGATCAGAGAAGCAATCTGTCAATGGTGTGATAGGTAGTAGCAATGAGGTGAGAGTGGCTTCCAAATTTGCAGAAAAGAGTTGAAAACTGTAGACACCTAAATCTGTGCTCAAAATGCACTCAGCAACAGCCTTTCTCTTAGGAATGTAAGCAGGTGTCATGTGGCAGTATTTTTTCTGCTTTCTGCTTTCCATGCTCTGCAGGAATGACCTCGCTCAATGACCTCCGCCTCAGCTTGACAGACGTAGTTCCCGAGTTGCGTGATTCCCGTAATCATCCAGTGAAATTCAAAAGGTCTGATTAAAAGCACAGTTAAGAGTCTGACAACAAGATAATAATGATCTAAATTAGGTCCCCTACCTCTGCCGTTGAGGTTGAGGCAAACGCGCCTGAGTTAAAGGTGCGAGGAGGCGAGATGACAGTGGGTTCCCAATGTGCTCTGATTTATTCCCACTTTTACTCCCAACCCACCTCCAATCCCGTACGCACAGCAGCATGAAAATTCCAGCCAAAGACTTGCATCCATCTTATAACCTTTCATCGACATACATGCAGTCAGACAATCACCAAATGATTTTCTGATTTTTCCGCTCTAGAATTTTAGGATAGATTTTGCAAATTTGAGCTAAGTGCAAATCTTAATGTCCCAGTACACAAATTTGTAAAATTGCCCCTGCAGCGTGAACAAAATGAATAACTTTCTAATCTATCAGCTGTACTTTTTGATATTGCCAGTTATTCACGGGTGATGAGTACGGGTACAGTAATGCAGTGGCTATGGTACTGAGAGTCTCACCATGGTAAATTGTAAAATTGAATTAAATAATTTAGTAATTTGTGGGCTAGAACTAGAAAAAATGACCACGAAAGCTGCAGGGTTGTCTTAAAAACTCAACTAGCTCAGTAATGTTCTTCAAGGAAGCAAACATGCCACCTCTACCTGGTCTGGAGCTCTGGACTATGTGTAGCTCTAGTTCACCCTATGTGGTTGAACCTTAATACCCTCTGAAGAGGCCTAGTAAGCCACTCAGTTGTACAAAACAATTGCTTCATAAAAGACCCATCACCACCTTCTCAAGACATATCCTGGGAGGAATGTAAAAAAATGGCTGAGATAGATTCAAAGCATCTTCTCCATAGGTAGCGCCAAACACCGCCATTTACTCTTTAAAAATGTTCAGAATATTCATTGAATAAGATGTTTAAATGGTAAAATTCACAGCAATCATCAATGCATCAATTCAATATTTTTCCAACATATGGCCTGAAGCGTAAAATACTTCGAACCTATATTTTCAACCAATCTATGGATTCATTAAAATAGATTTTTTTTCCCCATAACTATCATTATGCAGAATGTGATATTGGCCCGTGTTTTCCGATCGCAGGCCTCCCACGGGTGGAGGCCTGCGATCTGGAAAACTCTACGCCTTTACCTGAGGGCTCCCGGGAAGCACACGCTTCCGCTCCTGGGCCTCTCCAAACTTGAAGTTCACAGCGTCCCTGGGATCACGTGGGCCATGGGGAGCCAATCACAGAAGGGAATCTCCCTTCATACACTTGACAGGAAGACCTGTCCAATATATGAATGGAGATCACCCCAAAAACACAGTAAAACTTTAAATACATTTTTTTTTAAATCACATTTTTAAAATGACTTGAAATTAAAATAAATTAAGTATTTTAAACAAAAAGTTTTTTACGGGGCTAAAAATAAACTTACTTTTTTTAAGAAGTATTTTTAAATGATAAATCAGTGAATTTTTTAAAAACCTTTTTGCACTCTTATCCTGGTAAAAGCAGGCCTTAAGAATTGTAAGGGTTTTTTGCGGGCAGAGGGTCTCCAAAAAGCGGAACTATCCACCCGCAGAGGCCCTTCTCCAGGGCAGCCGGAGGATCTCTCAAGACCATTCTTGACAGATCGGAAATGCCGGTTTTCAGCGCATGCGCTGTGCATGCCTGAAACCACCATTTCCGATGTCCCTACAGGTGGGTACACAGCGCGTACTCACCGGTAGGGATCGGAATACCTGGGCCAATACCTTAAAATTGTGTTGGGAAGGATCAGTCTGCCTGTGAATGATTCATTGAGTACTGATCTTACTTTAGTTTGGAGGTGTGTCATCTCTAATTAATATTCCTGTCGCTATTCACTAAACCTCACAGTCCTACAATTGCCACTTAATGACAAATTAAATCACAGGAGCCTTGAGGTGTTTTTGACCTCAAGAATAAATATAAATTCTAGTCTGTGTTGCCCATGAGTCCCATTTTTACAACACAAATATATGTTATATCTGCTAAATAAGATACTGTGGCAGAGGCCACAAAGGGACAATAACACAATGTGTACCTAATGCTGTTATATGTGCCTAACACAATTCACTTTGTATAGCAATGCTGTGGTATGTACATGCTGGGTTGGGTTATTGGTGCAGGGCCCCTTTAAGAGTGTCGGGCCCTTTAAGAGTGTCGGGTTACGTGATGACGTCATAGCCCCTGCTTGTAGCCCTGCACGGGGCTGAGGTTTTTCAGTCCATGTGGAGATGTGATTAAAGCAGGACACGTTTTGTCCTTTACCAAAAGAAAGTCTCAGCCTGTTGATTTCTGTCGATCCCAACAATACCAAGCTAAAGGACAGGCATAACAACAGAAAATGCTGGAAAAACTCAGCAGGTCAGGCAACATCCGTGGAGAGAAATTTGAGTTGACGTTTCGGGCAGGCATAGTTTGCACTCCTCCCATGCCCAGCATGAGTACTGAGGCCAAATTAATTTCTCAGGCAAGGTGACAGCCCAGCTCTGTAGTAGTAATAGACTGAAGTAACTACCAGGTCTTTGCCATTTCTAGGAGTTTCCTGGCTGTCTTGTAAGAGACAGAACCTCCATCTACCCCTTATAAGGCAAATGACAGCCAGGAGGCGGATCCAGAGATGGGGTTCTCCCTAAACCCGGAGTCCCCATTCCTAAACTTGGAAAGGGATCTGGCGTATTAGTGTCAGCTGATTTGCTGATTGAGTGCAGCTGTATTGGACCTGTAGTAGTAATCCAGTAGCCTTGATCCTCAAAGACTTTAAAAAAAATTAGTACAGATTCCTCAGACAGATGATAGGATCACTGTTATAGGCCCGTGTAACCCTCAGACCCATGAATAGGCAGGCACTGGAGTTTCCAGCAGGCATGGGCAAGTGGGCATTCGCGACCCAAAGTGCCACTTTTGCCAACCCAGACTGAGGTGCGTTCCCACTGACCCTAGGAACTCCAGTGAGGTTCGTGCTGAAAGGCACATCATTAGTAACCATCAAGATAAAAGCAAAGAACATTTCAGGGCCTCTATCTTCTGTGATTTTCTGATGGCATTGACATATTTCTCCAAAGTGAAAATTAGCTTTGTACAATTGATTCAAACACAAATCAGCAATGAAAGTCAGTCTGCATTGCAAGTCTGAATACACAAAGAATGGCCAGATCAGTTTTATTCATTAAACTAGTTTGGACACATAGGATGTGCTTATCTTTTTCCCTAAAATGGCCATACAAATGCACAGAAAGACATAAGGGTATATTTTGTGAGGTTGTATCCCAGCACAAGAGTGAGAATGGAGAATTAACCTGCTTGATTTGCAGCGCTCCTGATATTGCAGGATTTTTTTTAATCACCAGAAATTCAGGACTGTTGTGAATTGGGTGCACTGACCTCCACGTCAGTGCTAGAAGCATTAGGAACAAGGTGGATGAATTAGTTGTGGAAATAGAGGTAAACAAGTATGATTTGATTGGGATTACAGAAACGTGGCTGCAGGGTGGGCAAGGCTGGGAACTTAACATTCAGGGATATACAATATTTAGGAAGGATCGGCAAAAAGGTAGGGGAGGTGGGGTAGCATTGCTGGTAAAGGAGGGGATTAATGCAATGGAAAGGAAGGATATTAACTCGGATGAAACGGAATCTGTATGGGTAGAAATGAGAAATAGCAAGGGGAGGAAAACGTTAGTGGGTGTGATATATAGGCCTCCAAATAGTAATATGGAGGTGAGGGAAGGCATAAAAAGGGAAATTAGAGAAGCGTGCGATAAGAGCACAGCTGTCATCATGGGTGACTTTAATTTACATATTGATTGGACTACCCAAATTAGTAAAAATTCTGAGGAGGAGGAATTCCTGGAATGTTTTCGGGACGGTTATCTGGACCAATATGTCGAGGAGCCGACTCGAGATCAGGCCATTTTAGACTGGGTATTGTGCAATGAGAAGGGACTTATCAGCAATCTTCTTGTACGAGGCCCCTTGGGTCAGAGCGATCATAATATGATCGAGCTCTCAGTCGAGATGGAGAGTGAGGAAATTGAATCAGAGACTAAGGTCCAGAACTTAAATAAAGGGAATTACGAGGGTATGAGACGGGAATTGGGTAAGATTGATTGGGTGGTGTTTCTGGGGGGATTGACAGTGGATAGACAATGGCAAGCATTCAAAGATAGAATGGAAGAATTCCAGAACATGTTTATACCGGTTTGGCATAAAAATAAACCTAAAAAGGTGACTCAACCGTGGATAACGAGGGAAATTAGGGACAGCATAAAATCAAAAAAAAGGGCATATCAACTGGCAAAAAAAAGCACCAGACCGGAAGATTGGGGGCAGTACAGGATACAGCAAAAGAGGACAAAGGGATTAATCAGGAAGGGGAAAATAGAATACGAAAGTAAACTTGCAGCAAACATAAAGACAGACTGCAAAAGCTTTTATCGGTATATCAGGAGGAAAAGACTGGTAAAATCCCAAGTCGGTCCCTTGCAGTCCGATTCGGGAGAATATATAATGGAGAATAAGGAAATGGCAGACCAATTAAACTCATACTTTGGTTCTGTATTCACAAAGGAGGACACAAATAACCTCCCAGGAATATCGGCAAACATAGGGACTAATGAGAGGGAGGAGCTGACAGAAATTAGTATCTCTAGGGATATGGTGTTGGGTAAGTTGAGGGGACTGAAGGCCGACAAATCCCCAGGGCCTGATAAACTACATCCTAGGGTACTTAAGGAGGTGGCCCTGGAGATAGCAGATGCTCTAAGGATCATCTTCCGGAACTCCATTGACTCGGGAACAGTACCCGTGGATTGGAGGGTAGCTAATGTTACCCCAATATTTAAAAAGGGGGGTAGAGAGAAAGCAGGGAATTATAGACCAGTAAGCCTTACATCGGTTGTGGGCAAAATGCTAGAGTCCATTATTAAGGATAAAATAGCGGAGCACTTGACAAATGGGGAAAGGATCGGACAGAGTCAACATGGATTTACAAAGGGTAAATCGTGTTTGACTAATCTGCTGGAATATTTTGAGGAGGTAACTGGTAGAATAGATGGGGGAGAGCCAGTGGATGTGGTGTACCTTGACTTCCAGAAAGCCTTCGATAAGGTTCCACACAAAAGATTATCATGCAAAATTAAGGCTCATGGGATTGGGGGCAAAGTATTAACGTGGATAGAGAACTGGCTGGCGGATAGAAAACAGAGAGTTGGAATAAACGGCTCGTTTTCGGAGTGGCAGGCAGTGACCAGCGGGGTGCCGCAAGGATCTGTCCTGGGACCCCAGCTGTTCACAATATATATAAATGATCTGGATCAGGGAATTGGATGCAATATTTCCAAATTCGCTGACGACACTAAACTAGGAGGAGGGGTGGGCTCTGATGAGGATGTCAGGAGGCTACAGTGTGATTTGGACAGGTTGGGGGAATGGGCGGATACGTGGCAGATGCACTATAATGTGGATAAATGCGAGGTTATCCACTTTGGGGGTAAAAACAGGAGGGTAGATTATTATCTAAATGGCAATAGATTGGGAGATGGGGAAGTGCAGAGGGACCTGGGTGTTCTTGTGCACCAGTCACTGAAGGAGAGCATGCAGGTGCAACAGGCGATTAAGAAGGCAAATGGTATGTTGGCCTTCATATCAAGGGGGTTCGAGTATAGGAATAGGGATACCTTACTACAGCTGTACAAGGTGCTGGTGAGACCGCATCTGGAGTATTGTGTACAGTTTTGGTCGCCCCATCTGCGGAAGGATGTTCTTGCCATGGAAAGAGTGCAACGGCGATTCACCAGGCTGATACCTGGAATGGCGGGAATGACCTACGAAGAGAGATTAAATAGTTTGGGCTTGTACTCACTGGAGTTTAGAAGATTGAGAGGGGATCTCATCGAAACATATAAAATTATGGCAGGCCTGGACAGGCTGAATTCAGAGAGAATGTTTCCAATGGCCGGGGAGCACAGAACCAGGGGCCACAGTCTAAAAATAGCGGGCAAATCATTTAAAACAGAGATGAGGAAGAATTTCTTCACTCAAAGAGTGGTGAGCCTGTGGAATTCCCTGCCACAGAGGGCTGTGAAGGCTAATTCAATAAATATTTTCAAGAGAGAATTGGATATATTTCTGAAGGCTAAGGGGATTAAGGGTTACGGAGAAAAGGCGGGGACGGGGTACTGAACTGGTAAGATCAGCTATGATCTCAGACGAAGATCAGCCATGATCTCATTGAATGGCGGAGCAGGCTCGAAGGGCCGAATGGCCTACTCCTGTTCCTATCTCTATGTATCTATGTATGTCTCATTCTCTGATCCACATGAAGAGGCCTGAGCTGGGAGCAGAGCCATGCAAAATGTACCCTACTATAATCTTGCACCACAAGTACAAATGGTTTTATCACAAGTACAATGCTTTTATTTAGCATACAAGATGAGTGTTGGCCAAGTAGAGTTCAATTCATTCAATTCTATTTTGGCTCACTTCTGCATGTTCATCTTGCCTTTTCTCATATCAGATGTCTCAGGATTATCTACTGCAAAAAGCCCAAGACTTGCAACCTGAGGGATATAGGCAATGAGGGCTTGGGACCTTGAACCAGTCACAGAACATAGAACTCACTTATTATCCTCTTCTGCAGGCCTTGAAAACTTCAAAGAAGCCTGCAGAAAATGTTACTGTAACATTAGCTACATCTCTGTAACATTCTGAGCCAAGGCTAGGTGTGCTGAACTATCTGTTTGTTCTACTACCTCAATTTTGTGTTCTGAGCCACCTTATTTGTATGTTTATAGCCACCATATGTGTGGTGTATGTGCCTTTAAGAGCCCCTGTGTACTGTAATGCCGGTAATGGCCACTCGGGCTATATAAGCCTGTATAGTGTCTTGTATCTTTTAGTTCACCTCCAGACTTTGTTCAGTAAACACCTGTAAACCAACTCCTGCATTCCGTGTCTCCATTAACACACGGATATAACAGTGGCGATGAATTGGAAAAGGACTTACCTGCAATTCGGCAGCACCTCAAGGAGATCGATTCCTCAGACGAAGGTCGAAGAAAAAAAAAAAGAAAAAACTGTGGGTTCACCAGCTAGCCGGGCTGGTGGCAGGTACTGCAATAATCCTTCCTGGGCGGCGGGCTGGGGCTCGATCGGCTGGCTCTGCAGCAGGGCCGAGCAGCGAAGGCGGAGGCAAACAGAGACGGAGGGTGGAGCACTCGGGATACGGCCAGCGCTGCAAAGCAGGTCAGCGTTCGGACCAAGCAGAGGGAGGGAAAAGTCCCAGAGAGTCCGGCGGGAACGAGTCTCCAACTATTAAAAATATCTGTATAAATAAAAACCGCGGAGAACAGCGTTGTCAGCAGTGGCAGCGGCAGGAAAGCGCAGGAGGCGCCATTTTTTCTCGGCAGGGAAGAAAGGAAAGCGCGGGAGGCGCCATTTTTTTTCAGGATGCCTAAGACTGGCAATATTACTGCTTTTGATAGTGATGTGGAGGATTGGACCACATATCTGGAAAGAGTGGAGGTATATTGCACAGCGAATGAAATAGAGGATGATAAAAAGGCATCGGTACTTCTAAATCTAATGGGCGCAAGGACATATGGGCTGTTACGAAACTTAATCATGCCAGCCAAACTGATGGACAAGAATTTTAAGCAGATTGTTGATACCCTACAGGAGCACTTAAACCCAACACCGCTGCTGATAGCGGAACGATTCAAATTCTTTAAGAGGAATCAGCACAAGAATGAAAGTAATGCTGATTACCTCACCAAATTAAGGAAGCTATCAAAGCACTGCCAATTCGGGGCAGGACTGGCAGATTCTCTTCGAGACAAATTCGTCTGCGGTCTCCTAAGTGAAGGAACACAGAAAAAACTACTTTCTGAGAAAGATTTGACACTGGACAAGGCTTTCAGTGTGGCTGTATCATACGAAGCAGCAGCAAGAGGAGCTGCAGAGATACAGCAAAAGCCACAGGACTTCGGCACCCATGAAATGACACGGGGTTTTGAGAGATGTTATCGCTGCGGCAGATCCACCCATGACCAGAAGGACTGCTGGTTCAAGGACAAAGCATGCAGGCAATGCGGAAAGATGGGACACATTGCACGTGTATGCCGATCTGGAAACAAAAAATCCACTGACAGAAAAAAAATCAATAAGGAAAAGTACAGAAAGGTACAAATGATGACGGACAGTAGCTCCGAAGACCAGAAGAGCGATAGCGACTCCGGAAACAAGAGACTAAGCTGTCTCAAATTACATAATATAATTGCCAAAGAAGATTACCAGACCATTTGGGTTACCCTCACGATAGCGGGGTCCCCAGTTAAAATGGAGCTAGATACAGGATCAGCTCTGACCGTCATAAGTCGACGGGATTACGAGCGACTATTTCCGCATATACCTTTGAAAGACACATCCATTATCTTGAAAACATATACGGGGCAGAAAGTATACCCCAGAGGGAAAATAAGGGTGCCTGTTGTATACAACGGCAAGGAAATACAGAAGTTGTATTTATATGTTCTGCAAAATGGTGGTCCACCGCTGTTGGGACGTGAATGGATCAGGAAGATACGTTTAGACTGGCACTCCATTCAGGCACTGACGGTGACCAGTAAGAAAAAAAATGATGATGATGTCATACCTGAACGATTAAAAGACATCTTGGCCAACGCCAAAGAAGTGTTTCAACAGGAACTAGGAACCTTGAAAGGCGTCACCGCCTCAATAAAAGTGAAAGATGCGGCAATTCCCAAGTTTTTTAAGGCAAGGCCGGTGCCATACGCAATTCGTCCAGCAGTCGAGGCAGAGCTGGAGAATTTGGAAAAGGCAGGCATGTTATCCAAGATAGATTGGAGCGAGTGGGCAACACCCATCATCCCGGTCATTAAGAAAACGTTGAATAATGATAAATCTGAAGAACAGAGAAAAATTCGCATCTGTGGGGACTTCAAGGTGACTGTAAACCCGGTCCTTCACACGGTACAGTATCCTCTTCCGAGGATAGAAGATATTTTTGCCTCACTGTCCGGAGGGAAACGTTTCACCAAAATTGACTTGGCACAGGCATATCT
Source organism: Somniosus microcephalus (assembly GCF_052327205.1). Classification (NCBI taxonomy): domain Eukaryota; kingdom Metazoa; phylum Chordata; class Chondrichthyes; order Squaliformes; family Somniosidae; genus Somniosus; species Somniosus microcephalus. The sequence continues at coordinate 111,508,360 of NC_140987.1, read as the reverse complement.
GCAGATGGAGGTTGAAGAGGCCTCTAAAAAGTATCTCACGATAAACACACACAAAGGCCAGTACCAGTACAATCGACTGGTTTTCGGAGTAGCATCAGCTCCAGCTATCTGGCAAAGAGCTATGGAGCAAGTCCTCCAAGGGATTCCGGGGACTCAATGCTACCTAGACGACATCCTTGTAACAGGAGAAAACGACAACGAGCACCTTGCCAATTTGGAGCAGGTGCTCACTCGGCTGAGAGAACAGGGCCTACGAGCAAATCGCCCCAAGTGCAAATTTTTCCAGAAACAAATATCATATTGTGGCCACATAATTAACGAGGAAGGGTTGCATAAGTCACCTGAAAAAATTGAAGCGGTCATAAAAGCCCCAGCACCTGAAAATGTCTCACAATTAAGGTTGTTCCTGGGATTGATAAATTACTATCATAAATTTTTATTGAACTTGTCAACTGTTCTGCACCCTCTTAACGAACTGCTACAAATGGGAGTAATTTGGAAATGGAGCGAAGACTGTAAACGTGCCTTCCATAAATGCAAAGGCTTGATCACGTCCAAGGAAGTTTTGGCTCATTACAACCCATCACTGCCAATCAGACTGGCGTGCGATGCATCCCCTTACGGCGTAGGAGCGGTGTTATCGCATAGATTCCCTGATGGCTCGGAGCGGCCAATAGCTTTTGCGTCACGCTCATTGAACTCAGCTGAGCGTAACTATGCCCAGATCGACAGGGAAGCACTCAGCCTGGTATGGGGAGTGAAGAAATTCAACCATTACCTACACGGACAAAAATTTACCTTGTTGACTGACCATCAACCCCTCGTCTCCATATTCAACCCTAAAAAGGGCGTTCCCATTATGACAGCGCAAAGGCTACAGAGGTGGTCCCTTTTCCAAGGGGCACACCAATATGACATAGAATACAAAGGATCAAAACAGCATGGGAATGCTGACGGTTTATCGCGCCTACCGTTGCCAACGGTAGAAGAGGCACCTACAGTGGACCCAGTGGAGATGTTCCACTCAACCATAGTAGAATGTCTACCAGTAACAAATTCTACCATTGAAAAGGAAACGAGAAATGACCCGACTCTCTCACGAGTCTACGATTTAACGGTGAAGGGATGGCCAGCACATGGCGAACCACTGTTGCCAGCATTCTCGCAAAGAAGAGAACAGCTGTCAGTATGCCGAGGAACCTTGATGTGTGGATCCAGAGTGGTGATTCCACCCAAACTCCAGGATAAAGTGCTAAAGGAGCTTCACGAGGGGCATCTGGGTGGAGTGAAAATGAAGAACCTAGCCAGAGCGTTTGTGTGGTGGCCAGGTATCGATGGAGACATCGAAGAAATGACCAAGAGCTGTCTAGGATGCCAGAAGGTCCAAAACGCCCCACCACAAGCCCCTCTACATCCATGGGAGTGGCCCTCATCTCCATGGCAAAGGGTACACATCGACTTTGCTGGTCCATTTATGGACTCAATGTTCTTAATCGCGGTTGATGCACACTCCAAGTGGCCGGAGGTAATACCACCACGGAAAAAACCATCACAGTATTAAGGACCATATTTGCCAGAAATGGGCTGCCTGAACAGATCTGTTCTGATAATGGACCGCAATTTGTGTCCGAAGAATTCAGGAAGTTCTTAAAAAACAATGGGGTTAAGCACTACACGTCCACCCCATACCATCCCGCCACCAATGGATTGGCTGAAAGGTTTGTCCAGACCTTCAAGAAGGCCATAAAGGCCATGGGTAATGAAGACATAAATCTACAGCATAAGGTAGATAACTTCTTGTTTGCATACAGGAATGCAACACATGTGGTTACAAACCAAACTATTATATCATCGGTATTAATCAAAAATCTCTCCACAAAATATTTAAATAGCTGTAGGAAATAAATCAACCAGTGAAATGAAACATTTAAGACACCTCCCAAAGTGGGGTGTCTATAGTATCTGGTCTTTCTATGTGATTTATGGATTGACGTGCCCTTTTATCCTCCAGTGTTAGGTCCCCTACCATGGTAACAACATCATCCACAATGAATCATGATGGTCTTTGTACTTGACCTAAAATACCAGATTGTTCTTGAGAGTTATAAGCTGACATTTTGTTGCAGTCCCTTGGGGGGAGAAACATTATTTAGTCACAACTACAATATTGGTTCCTGTTGTGGGCCAGCTCAGTTAATAATATCTTCAGCTATCAGAGCTGAATTTTGGCAGTCACTCCCTGCTGCTCTTCTCACATTTTGCTGAAAGCTGCAAACGTACACACACATGGTTTAAAACTCTGCCAAAATATCATTTGCACACCAGGTGATTGCTGTTCGTTTGCCAAGCTGCAGATATAACAGCAAAAGCTAATAAGTGGAATTAGCTGTATTCTGCACAAAGAGAAACATGTTTGCAGAAACATTGATTTAAGAAACCTAAATGTCATTAAATAGAGTATTGTGGCGGAGCCACCAAGGGTCTCAGAACAATTAGTAATAATCCCTTTAATTACAGTGTAGTGCAGCCGCGGACTGCACCTTTAAACTGCCTGTTAACTGTACTGTATTGTGTTTTCCTGCACTCCACGTGATGACGTCATGACGCCGATCACATGACCACCAGTGGCGCGAAGAACGCGATGACGTCATGACGTCCGCTTCCAGAATCTTCCAGTAGTCGTCGAGTGCCCAGCAAGCTGATTAGACCTGTGTACCGTTTCTCCTGTAGATTCCCTGTTAACTTCGTTGTTCATTAAAACCTGTCGATTTGATTCATCGAGTCGCATACCTTATTCAGATAGGAACCTCCGTTCCTACATTGGTGACCCCGATCTCGTCGGACAACTTTCGTCGAGGATGAACACGAACGCCGTCGCCCTTAAACTGCCGCAGTTCTGGGAACAGCAGCCAGCAGCATGGTTTTTCCAGGCAGAAGCACAGTTCGCTCTCCGGGAGGTCACAGCGGATTCGACCCGTTATTATTATGTGGTTGCCACTCTCGACAGTGCCACGGCCTCGCGGGTCGTCAGCATCCTTGGAAGCCCACCAGAGGAGGGCAAGTACGAAGCGCTTAAAGCCCGTTTGCTACAGGTATTTGATCTTAATAAGTCGGAGCGGGCACGCAAGCTTAGTTCCATGCCCGGCCTCGGGGACTCAAAGCCGTCAGAACTGATGAGTCAAATGCTCACGCTGTTGGGCGCGGAACCCCAATGCTTTTTATTCCGTGAGCTTTTCCTCTGCCAGCTACCCGAACCGGTTCAGGCGGCCTTGGCCAACACTGCCATCACAGACGGTGCTGAACTCGCTGCAGAGGCAGACAAGATATTTACTGTTACTCAGCAATGTTGTGCAGCCACGAGGTGCCTTTCCCCCATGCGAGCGAAGCCCAGCCCTCCCCCAGCAGGATGGTGCGCGTACCACGCCCGTTTTGGCGCCAAAGCTCGATGCTGCCGGCCTCCTTGCAGTTTCCCTCAAGAAAAAAAAACTCCAACAAGCCCGCGTCCTCCTGGATGGGCGACAAGGTCTAAAAAGCACGGCAAGTTAGCTATGGCGGCGGGCTCAGCGGGCAAACTCATTTACGTTACGGATTCCGTTACCGGCCGACGATTCCTGTGCGACACTGATTCACAGTGCAGCATCCTGCCAGCTTCAAAGCTGGACCTACTATCCGGCGGCCAGGGGCCTTCCCTCGTGGCAATAAACGGCGCTGCCATGCGTACGTTCGGTAAACGGATGGTAAACTTAACCTTCGTCGGTCAGCGTTTTGTCTGCGACTTTATTACAGCTAAGGTCTCACAGGCCATCCTGGGGGCTGATTTTTTCTGTGCCAACGGTCTGCTGGTCGACGTCCAACACTGCCGACTCATTAATGCGTCCACTTTCCACGCAGTGCCCTGCCACCGCAGCACCGCCGTGTCCTGGTCGGTGGCCTGTGCGGTTCGTCGCAAGACGGGTTTACGCGCCTGCTCGGTGAATTCCCGGAGCTCACCAGGCCTACTTTTCCGGCTGCAAGCACACGGCATGGGGTGGAGCACCATATCTCCATGACCGGAGCACCCGTTTATGCTTGGGCGCGGCGATTAGAAGCCGGCAAGCTGGCATCCGCAAAGGCTGAGTTCCAGACCACGGAGCGCCTCGGGATCATCCGGCGTTCGGACAGCCCTTGGTCCTCCCCACTGCATATAGTACCCAAACCAGGTGGTGGATGGCGACCTTGCGGGGATTACAGACGCTTAAACGACGCCACGACACCGGACAGGTATCCTATTCCCCACAACCAAGATTTTTTGGCACATCTGGCTGGCAACGCTATATTTTCTAAGGTGGATCTCGTTCGTGGATATCACCAAGTTCTGGTGCACCCTCCAGACGTCCCCAAAACGGCAGTCATCACTCCGTTCGGCCTTTTTGAGTTCCTCCGAATGCCATTCGGTCTGAAAAACGCAGCGCAAGCATTCCAGCGGTTGATGGACTCTGTCTTACGGGACCTGCCCTTCATTTTTGTATATTTGGACGACATCCTAATAGCCAGCAAGGATACGACAGCTCACATGACCCATTTAGGTACACTTTTCGCCCGGCTCAGCCAACACGGCCTTATTGTCAATCTGGCCAAATGCACGTTTGGAGTATCCAGTATTGATTTCCTGGGACACAGGATTACCCCAGAAGGCGCCGTCCCGCTAGCCACCAAGGTAGAGGCAGTTACCGCATTCCCGCGGCCTCACACAGTCAAACCCCTGCAAGAGTTCTTGGGGATGGTAAATTTTTATCATCGTTTCGTCCCCAAGGCGGCCCGGTTAATGCAACCTCTGTACGAAGCACTAAAAGGAAAGTCGGGCAAGGATGTTCTCACTTGGACACCGCAAATGGACCATGCGTTCCGCGATACCAAGGCGGCGTTGGTGGATGCAACTATGCTAGCACACCCACTCCCGGGCGCGACTGTTGCCCTCACTACGGATACCTCCAACTACGCCATCGGAGCAGTTCAAGAGCAGTGGGTCGACGGGGGTTGGCAGCTGTTAGCCTTTTTCAGCCGCCAACTGTGCAAGAACAAGCGAAAGTATAGCACTTTTGACAGAGAGTTGCTAGCCCTGTTTTTGGCCATCCGGCATTTCCGTTTCCTCCTAGAAGGCCGTCCGTTCACTGCATTCGTGGACCACAAGCCGCTCACCTTCGCCATGGCCAAAACGGCGGAACCTTGGTCAGCTCGGCAGCAACGCCACCTCACGTTTATATCCGAATTCACAACGGATTTGCGGCACGTGTCAAGCAAGGATAATCTCGTGGCAGATTGCCTTTCCCTGGTTCCAGTCCAGGCAGTCCACCTGGGCATCGATTTCGTCGGACTGGCAGAGGATCAACTGGCAGACCCAGAGGTACAAGCATTTAGGACCACGCCTTCCAGTTGGCAGGTTGCAGACGTGCTGTTTCAAGCGGCAGGAACCACGCTTTTGTGCGACACATCCATGGTAGCGCCCCGGCCCATTGTGCCGGTCGAATGCCGCAAGAAAGTATTCCAGGCAATCCACGGGTTATCTCACCCGGGGATGCAGGCTTCTCAATGGCTACTGTCCCGCAAATTCGTTTGGAAAGGCATGCATTTGGACGTCCGGGACTAGACAAACAATTGCGTCGATTGTCAAAAATCCAAAGTCCACCGTCACGTCAAGGCTCCGGTGGCCAACTTCCCGGTGCCTGAGTGCCATTTCGACCACGTTCACATGGATTTAGTAGGTCCTCTTCCCAGGTCACGTGGATTCACACACCTCCTGACGGTGGTAGACCGGACCACCAGGTGGCCAGAGGCGATTCCCTTGGCCGCTACCACCGCAGCAGACGTCGCCAGGGCATTTCTTTCGTCGTGGGTGGCTCGGTTCGGGGTGCCATCGGACATCTCCTCGGACCGCGGTCCGCAATTCACATCAGAGCTGTGGAACGCAGTGGCACAAGGCCTGGGTACCAAGCTGCACCGTACCACCGCGTACCATCCACAGGCGAATGGTCTGTGCGAAAGGTTCCATCGGTCTCTCAAAGTGTTCCTCCGTGCCAGCTTGAGGGGACCCAACTGGGTGGACAGGCTCCCATGGGTGATGCTGGGCCTCCGGACAGCCCCAAAGGAGGATCTTCAGTCTTCATCGGCTGAGCTGGTTTATGGCCAGACACTCAGAGTGCCAGGTGACTTTCTCCCTCCACACACCGAACCATGGTCTGCAGCTCAACAGCTCCTGCTACATCAGGAGGCGGCTCAGAATTTCCTGCCCATCCCAACCTCGCAGCATGACCTGCAGAGGCCTCACGTCCCAACAGAGCTCATGAGTTCGGACTATGTCTTTATTCGACAGGACGGTCACAGAGACCCACTCAAGCCGCCGTATACCGGACCTTTTCGTGTCATCTCATCAGGGGAAACGTTTTTCACAGTCGAAGTTGGTGGAAAGTCCGATACCATCTCTATCGACCGGCTCAAACCAGCCCACCTGGATCGGAGTGAGCCTGTCATGGCTGCCCAACCGCCTCGCCACGGCCGACCGCCGTTGGCCGCCAGACCAGCCGTGCACCAGCCCACCGTCGAACAGCCCGATTCGCCCTCAGACGCGCCTGCACTTCTGACTACCGTTTCTGCCTCGCCCGAGACGCCGCTTCTGCCGCAATCCGGCACTGGTTCTTCTACTAATGCCCCATTTCCACTGCCTGAGTTTCGTCGCCGTTCGGCCAGGATCATTAAACCTCCTACTCGGTTGACAATGTCCGTTAAAGTGGATTCTGGGGGGGCGCCTGTGGCGGAGCCACCAAGGGTCTCAGAACAATTAGTAATAATCCCTTTAACTACAGTGTAGTGCAGCCGCGCACTGCACCTTTAAACTGCCTGTTAACTGTACTGTATTGTGTTTTCCTGCACTCCACGTGATGACGTCATGACGCCGATCACATGACCACCAGTGGCGCGAAGAACGCGATGACGTCATGACGTCCGCTTCCAGAATCTTCCAGTAGTCGTCGAGTGCCCAGCAAGCTGATTGGACCTGTGTGCTGTTTCTCCTGTAGTTTCCCTGTTAACTTCGTTGTTCATTAAAACCTGTCGATTTGATTCATCGTGTCACATACCTTATTCAGATAGGAACCTCCGTTCCTACTGAAGTAAGATTTAAAAATGAGCGTAACAGGGCACGTTTAGTAGAACGCAATTGTGCAGCAAAATGTTTAAAGATGAAATGTACTAATTATTCGTATGTTTAATTGCAGAAATGACCATACCAGTTTAGAGAGATGAAACTTACAAAAAGAGACACTGACATAACCCTTTTCTGGAAAAACGAAACTTAGTAGTGGTCAAGAGAGAGAGGGTCTCGTTTCTCAGAAATCACATGACCTGCTGACTCATTTCCAAGAAATCAGAGGGGCCACAGGCCCATACAGTGAAAAGTGAAACTTATGTTATTGGTTACCTTGTAGAAGTTAGGCACACCTAGTTAGTGATTAATGTATAGACTTTTAAATCGATTGGACCTCTGGAGTAGGAGATCTCGGAATATGTGTATAACTGTGTAAACCTCAAGAGATTCGGTGGAGTTGGAGCCTTGTGTTGGGACGCAAGAGCCATAGCTCCCCAGGCCTGAATAAACCGTTTTTACTTCAATTATTGGGTCTGTCTTTCTTACAACAAGCCAGTGTAGTCGACTTTGTATATCACTTAGTCCACACTTTGGGGGCTTACATCAATTGGCGACGAGGATGGGATATGCGTTCTGAACCAGACTCTCGGACAGCGTTAACCTAAGACGGGTGAGTATGTTTTAATTACCACCTGTAAAATTAGGGGTTAATCGCTGGCGAGACGTTGAGTCAGAATCGATGTATAAAAGAACTATAAAAAGAAAGACACCTTTAATTGAAGGCGGTTAAAAAGTAAACTGCAGTGGGGTAGGGGCAGGTAGTTCCCTACCAACCTTTGGGGCAGGTAGTTCCCTAAGGACCGTGAGGCGGGAAAACCTCGGTAGGGGCAGGTAGTTCCCTACCAACCTTTGGGGCAGGTAGTTCCCTAAGGACCGTGAGGCGGGAAAACCTCAGTAGGGGCAGGTAGTTCCCTACCAACCTTTGGGGCAGGTAGTTCCCTAAGGACCATGAGGTGGTGATACCTCAGTTAGGGGCAGGTAGTTCCCTAAAATCCGTGAGACGGCGAAATCTCAACAATTGAATGAATGGGTGCACCGTGGTGAGTGAATGAGATAAAACCCTACGGTCATAAAGAGGTTAGAACGGACAAGGGTGAGGTCTGTCCCCAGCACCTAGCCTGAGCCTGAATTAAGAGGACAGTAGTCCCACATGACGGCCAGGATCAAGTAGGACGCCGGGAGCTACAGACCCCACAGTACCGAAACCTCGGGACTAAAGGGTTGGTGTGTGTCTAACGAAACGAAGTGACTAACAGAAAGCAAGAAACTAACTAAGGTGACGCTATAGGGGCGAACAACATAGCGTACAAACCTAATTCACCAATACCGTGAATTAAGCATTAAACAAAGCAGTTAGTTATGACTAAGAGGGTGGAAGAAGAATCCTCAAGGGACCTGGATTCTATAACCCGACTCCTGGAAAATAAAAAGAAACAGTGCAGAGAGCCAAAGGCTTGGTGGGGAGGAGCTAAAGATAAAGAGGCAACAGATAATGTAAGGAATTGAAACAGAAGGGAGAGATAAAGAAGGAAAAAGATCTAATTTGCAGGCGAACCAATTTGAAACCCCAGCAAAAAAAAAACAAACAAACAGGGATTTGGAAACTAGGGAAAGCTGTTGAGTCACAGATTTAAAAAGGAAGGAAAAGATAAACTTAAAGCTTTACCAACATGGAAGTTATTAGCATCTGTACCAAGACAAGTAAAACACGAGATTTGCTGAGTGAAAGGAACCTTAGACATATGCTGAAATTACAGTTTGTATAAAAATGTGTGAGTGTGGATGTTTTCCTGATTAGGGATGTTTAAGAGGATTCAATATTCCTTTGTCTGAAAATCTGTCCGTTAAGAAAAAGAACTGTCTGCTGTGTGTTGTAGCTCCACCCACTTCTCTGTGTTAAAGTAAAAGCATTTAACCCCTTTGTCTTGTCGGGGATTTTGGAAGTTTAAGAATGTGCAAATAAGATTGTGCCCTCAGAATGAAAAAAACCTATTACAATTTAAGTTAAGCTGGAGTGTAAAAACTGAGAAGAGCAACAAAAAGTTTGTTTAATGAAAGATTAAGTTTCAGTCTAAGATCTAACCTTGAAGTTATGAGGTAAATTAACCTATTAAAACCAGACTTTCATTGTGGCCACAGTGAAATTCTGGTTGATGTAAATTGGTGTAGTCCGAATTGAATAAGATAACTCCACTCCGCAAGAATATCTGATAGCGGCAGGTCCCTTTACAATATTTAATTGACTATGGTACTGGAAGCCTTATAGAAGGCGGGACTAGAGTTAAACCTTAGAGAGGTATAGGTAGGGAAGGATGAAGTAGTCTACCTAGGATACATAGTGACACAAGGGAAGAGACAAATGCCCAAAAACAGATGGGAGGGGCATTAGGACTGGCTGCGTGCTTTGATTGCTCGCAAGCTTCTAGGGATGGCAGCAGGAAGGGACCGCGCCAGAGAGGGGAGGGGGATCCGAGGATGTTTGTTGATGCATTGGTAGGGGGCCGACAGGGCAAAATGTTAATAGACACAGGAGCCACAATCTCATTGACAGACTTACCCTTGCCCCGAACGAAACTTTCAGTTAGTATAGCAGGAATCGGTGGACGAAGAATCAGGGCTTATAAGAGTGAAACAGTCTTACTAGAAATTGGATGTATAATAATACCTACACAGTTGTGGGTATGCGAGAACACCGAAGGAACAATCCTAGGGATAGATATACTGCGAGAAGTAGGAGCTTTAGTCGACCCTAAAGCGAATGAAGTGTACTGGCCCCCAGATTATAAGTCAAACAAACAGGCAGGCCCGGGAAACAAAGTAGAAATGGCCCAGCCTATACAGGATTTGATCAAAGGGGGGTAGCCAAAGGAAAATGTGTAAACCTATATAGACAGTCGGAATGCCTTTGGGGTGGTGTCTGATTACATGATAGCGGGAGTAGGCAGGGATATATGACACCAGGAGAAGACCCGTAAGAGACAAGAATATAACCAAGGAATTAGTAGGAACCTCTCTCTCCTACCCAAAGAGTGCATAATAATAAATTAAAGCACACAAGAGGATGGGCAGCTAAACGAGCAATTGAGAGAGGGAATCTGACCAATGAAGCCCAAATGTTAATGTTGAATCAAAGTGTGAAACCACAACTGTCTTTCAGTCAGGGATGTTTTTTGGGTTGCGTGAAGTGATGCAATAATGTTTAGCTCCACCTTCAAAAGCCTGCGAAGGAGTTAACCCTTTCCACTGACAGCTGTTTGAGTTCACCAAGTAACAACTTCAGTATTACTGAACAGAATTTAAAGATATTGGACATTATTAAATGTAAATTTCTTAATGTTGAGTTAATATTTCCCCACAGTGATAGAAGGAAAATTAGGATTTGATAAATGGAAGTTATCTTATAAACTAATTGCAGCACCGTCTCAAACGGCCGGGAGACTGCTGGGGAGGCTGTCCGGTTACCCAAAGATAAATCTGGACAGATAGTTAGAGACATGAGGCCAAAGACCAACAGATTATACGGGATCGAGAACAGGGTACACGGGACGACCAGAAGGAGGTCTTAGCAATAGATAGCAAAGTGATAGCAGAAATAATACCAGCCAAACCAGGGCTAGCACCCAGATGGTCAGGACCTTATGAAGTATTAATGAATAATGACACATGTGCTCATGTAGATGGGTCTGGAACGGGTAAAGGAAGGTGGAAACACTGGACTCAGTTAAAAATATATAAGAAAGACAATGAGTAAACCAGAGATGGTGCCCTTTTTGACAGAGTGAGGAGTATACTAGAAGATATAAAGAATGGGAAGGGGGAGTTACTACATATATCAATGATAGGGCTGTGTATGGTGATAATATTATATATGCCATAGTTTGCATCTTCAGGTATGTCTGGGGACAGAGCCACAGAACAAGAAATGAACCAGATGTACAGCATTTTGAACTGATAAAATGGATAAGAGCAGAATAATTCTAACTGGCTGGTGACGACCAGCCCCTTTTTGTAATTACAGGAACATTGGACGTCCGGAACGAGATGGAGCGTCCTCGCCTTGATTCTAGGGATGAACATAAGTATTGCCATTATCAAGGGGGATTAGTAATAAGGAGAACACAGGGTGAGGTGTATTTTAGTGTAGCACATAGAGTTACTAAGCTTGCCATTAATATGAGTACTTTTGAGATACAAAACAAACCTGGAACTCCCTGTGGGTAAAACAATTAGAAGATCCACAGAAAAAAATCTATCTTACAAAGATGTAAGAAATGGGGAGTATTGGAAACGACCGGAGCAGGGTATGCGGCCGGGTTAGCAACAGTTAATAGCTTGGACATAGAAGGAGTAAACGAAGGAGTAGAAGAATTACAAGCAAAAATAGAGAAGTTACTAAAACAAGCTACTGGAAATAGCCAGCAATTGACACTGGCAGGGAAACCAAACAATAATGCAATTGTTGGGGGTGGAAGAGATAGTAGCCCCCCATGCAGAAACAATCAATACAATTATTGATAGACTTAATAATGCTTCTCGCCAAACTGATAAGGAACTAATATGTGCCACGTAGGGCTCATGGATATTGTCGAATGCTCAGCATAACATGAGGCAAATAAATAATGGACAGATCCCTGATTGGATTACTAATAAGGATCTGGAACCTAGGATTGACACAAATAAAAGCCTATGTAAGGAATGTAAAATGGGACAAGTATACCGGGCAGGCGATTGTCTGACCCCATGGACTAAGATGATTGGCTTTGTACTGGCCATCCCACAATTCCCAGAAGGGGGACAACCCCGATACGATGTGATTAATATAGGAGAAGTACAAAGGGAAAGTGGGTTAAATATCATGATGTCCCTACCAAGGCGCTTTGGGAAAGGGATGAAGATAATAAACAGAAGAATGAAACCTAAAGGGGGGTGGTAGTGGACGGGTGCCACCACAAGGGAAGGACATGGGTGTGCACACACCCCCCCACCGAGGGAGACACATCCGAGTGCGGATTTGCGTAAATTACCAATTGCACCCTCGAGGTTCACCCAAGGGGATACACCGGACCTGGGTAGCATCAAGGAACAATGGGACCTGTTGTGTCACCACAATTGAACAGAAATATGAATATCAAGATATGGCTTATACCATTCCCCAACCAAACCGTTGTATTGGTCTAAAGATACCTATACAGATAGGAAAACCTGGTCATTTGATAATATGAGACTTACTAAAAAGGGTTGAAACTTATGTCATACCAGAGCCCAAGGCAATTCCTAAGTTAGAGGAAGCTTGCCAGAAGTTACGGCAGGAAACAAAGGAAATTTTAAAGTACTATCATAAAATAGAAGAAGGCTTAAAGAAACAACAAAAAGACATTAGTACAACATTAGAGGAAACTCACCCACTTCCTCATATTTTGATAATTGGGGATCAGGATGGTCGGGGACTTTGGGCGCCTCGGTGGTACAAGGCATAATGATATTCCTCTTGATTGTTATTCTGATATATTGTATATTTTTATTTCTCCAGTGCCTTTGTGCCAGAATGAGTAAGGCCGAAATTGGTGCGGTGAAGGAAGTAGAGCCTGAGGAGGGGCAGGTAGCGATGTTAAGAATGGACAACTCCCCCGCCTCTCCAAGGCAAATGGTGTAAGACGCGATGGGAAGCCCTGAAATTATATGGGATTAATTGGGCATGGTAATGAAAGACCGGGCCGGCCAACCGTAAGATGGAGGTGGCAGAAGGAGGGTGGCAGAAGGAGGGTGGTGAATGAGGATTGGTGTGTGATGACAGTCTCGAATTGGCACGTCACACACCCCACGTGGGAATGAGGGACAGGCTTGAGCAGAAAAGCCTCAACCATTAGTGCAGGGTCTAAGGGGCCCCGGGAATGGTTACACCGGAAGGAGTGCATAAAGGAAAGCCCACCCTAAAGGAAAGACCACCGTAAAGGAAAGACCACCGTAAAGGAAAGATCACCATACCACAGGGGGGGAAGTCGGCCTCCAAATTAATAAGACATATACATGTATAACCTAGACTGGTAGAAGGCCAGGGAGTGCACGCTTTGGCAGACACCAGGCAGTGGAAATACATGTTGACCTGTTTTGGAACAATTGTCCAAAAGGTCAAAAGGAGGGACTGAAGTAAGATTTAAAAATGAGCGTAACAGGGCACGTTTAGTAGAACGCAATTGTGCAGCAAAATGTTTAAAGATGAAATGTACTAATTATTCGTATGTTTAATTGCAGAAATGACCATACCAGTTTAGAGAGATGAAACTTACAAAAAGAGACACTGACATAACCCTTTTCTGGAAAAACGAAACTTAGTAGTGGTCAAGAGAGAGAGGGTCTCGTTTCTCAGAAATCACATGACCTGATGACTCATTTCCAAGAAATCAGAGGGGCCACAGGCCCATACAGTGAAAAGTGAAACTTATGTTATTGGTTACCTTGTAGAAGTTAGGCACACCTAGTTAGTGATTAATGTATAGACTTTTAAATCGATTGGACCTCTGGAGTAGGAGGTCTCGGAATATGTGTATAACTGTGTAAACCTCAAGAGATTCGGTGGAGTTGGAGCCTTGTGTTGGGACGCAAGAGCCATAGCTCCCCAGGCCTGAATAAACCGTTTTTACTTCAATTATTGGGTCTGTCTTTCTTACAACAAGCCAGTGTAGTCGACTTTGTATATCACTTAGTCCACACTTTGGGGGCTTACATCACCTACAGTATTTTACTTTAATTTCTGTGTCATGCATGCATTTTCTTTAATCCCATTCCCTCTCCTTATATAAGTCCAATTTCCTTCTGTATTTCTTATCTGCAGTTGTACTTCCTTCAGGCAAGTGCTATATAATAAAACATTTAAGTTTAGGAGGTCAGATCATCCACTTAATATTTTCCTGTGCTTAGCATATATTGCATTCCTTTTAAAACAACTTCTGTTCTGAATATCGAAATTCTACTCCCAAAAAATGTAGCCACAGGCATTGTCTCTTCCAATGGTCTAAAAAAAGGAGTGTTTCAAATGATCTAAATCAAAGTGAACCAACATTCTGCTTCACTGGCCTTAGACATTTCAGAAAGCATATGCACTTAAAAATATGTTTGGTCAAGGCCATATCAATGTGGGGGATTGTGCAAATTTCACAACTATCTTTGGGAAGCTGTCAAAATATCAACACTGCATTGTAAATTCATATTTAAAGAAAAGCTGGGGAACTTATTTTTGTAAAGTAGAATTTGTTAATTGAGTGCATTTGCTTTTAACCTTTAAAGACAAGTAAACCAATGACCAGGATGCTCTTCTAAATGTTCATTATCCATATATAGGAGGCAGCTAATGCAGATCCTGGCGCAGAAAGTGTTGCACATGCTTGTAGGGCAAGAGGCTGACCTCTCACAAGAATGTGAAGCCAGCTCATTGAAATAAATATTCAAGAGCTGCTGGCTGCCATTAAAGGGGTGCTTTTGCTAGGTGTCAAAAATGACTATGGCAGAACAATCCAATTCAACAATCGGGTGTTAGAGATCCTACTGCAGGAGGTGCTGGAGGAAAGGGTAGCCCAAATTGGAGGAGAGGACCACTCTGCAATGAGATAGCCAGAGTTGTGTGGACGAATGGAGCTGACGGAGCACATCGTTGCAGTCTCAGGAGCAGCTGAGGAAGGAATCTTCTGGACTAGGCAAGGTTGTTAACGTAAGTGTATAACATGTGGCAACATGTTAATACATTGCGAAGCAGCTTTATTGCTCTTCACTGTAAGCTGTGTCCACCATCTTAAAAGGAGAATGCAGTGCCCTTTGCCAAGTGGTCAACTTTCTAAGTGCACATGAATGCTTTTGTTCTTCTATAGTACAGTTTAAAGTTGCCATATCAATGTGTTGAACCTGTAGCCCATTAAATGTGGTAAACAACAAGAACCAAGTACACTGCCAAAACACAATACCTGAATACTGCATGTTGATGCATCCAGAAGGTAGCTCGTGGCCTGAACACTTGGTTGGTACACATCTTCTCTCATGTCCTTCTTTCCAACATATATCCCAATACTATTTGCAGAAGGCTTAAGATAACAAAAGTCATTACATGCAGACAAGAGCAGAGTACCAGCCATCCCAATCAAATGATTCCACATTTTTACCCAAGCATACAAGCTCAAGTCCACTGGAGGAACAATTGAAAGAAGTACATGTTAAGGAAGTAGAATACACGCATCCTACAATTTCACTAAGGAGGAGCACTGGGACAATATAAACAGAACACACCTGTATCATACACTAACGGTTAATAAAGAGGGGTTTGACTCAACGTCTGATGTGGCCTGCCAGTTGTTTTGGTATGAAGGGCATGAAGGTAGCTGTGGAGAAATGATGTTGCATTTCTGGGGCTATATGTGAAGCTTGGCTTGGTGGAGAGTAGTGTCTTGGGCACAACTTGGGGGTGAAATTTGATAAGGCCTGAAATGGGCGCTGGCAGTCCGCAGCTCTGTAAGCTGAACTGCCTTCTGCAAAAAAAATTAAGAATCCTTCAGAACGAGGCAGTCTGTAGCTCTCAAAGCTGAACTGCCTTCTGCACGTAAAAAATACTAAAGGTGCTTCACCACTAACACAAATGGCTCAACAGGCCAGGGAAAGGGCACCCAGGGTCTCGGATGCAGCACTCGCACTTTGTGCAGAGGCTGAATACTGGAAGAGAGGTCCTCTATCCACAGGGGTCCAGGAGGCCCTCCAGAAAGCAGGATGTGGGACCAGATCGTTGAAGATGTCACTACCAGCAGTGTTGCCCCCAGGACTTGGCTCCAGTGCCCAAAGAAGTTTCATGACCTGAGATGAGTGGTCAAGGGCAGTGACTGCATCTTCAAAAGCCATCTCCTAACAACTGCACCATTAGCCTCACACACTGCTCAATGCACGACCGCCCCTCATCACTCACCTACCAACAATCTCTACCAAACATGAGGCAAACCTCACATTCTCAGCTTCACCTCACCCCCTTGGGGGGAAAATGGTACTGGCCATTCTTGGCAGGGGCATGGCTGAGTCTTTGGCCAGCAGCAGGGCTGAAAGAATACAAGATGCCGATATCCTCATATGTTATCCTCCTTCTTACATCGCAATTCCTCCTCATCCCACAATCTCTTCTGATGTACAAGCAGCATATCATGCAAGCATGCTCCTCTTGCTTTACCCCCTCCCCTCACTACAACCCTACACTTAGAGTAAAAGTGTCATAATGGCACAGAAGGAGGCCATTCGGCCCATCGAGTCCGTGCCGGCTCTCTGTAGAGCAATCCAGTAAATCCCATTCCCCCGCTCTATCCCCATAGCCCTGCAAGTTTATTTCCCTTCCTCATTTGTGCCTTCCTCATTTCAGATACCCAAGAAATCTAGCCTGTTCAGCCAGTGGTTGACCAAGAAGAGGGAGAGGAGAGTGAAGAAGAATAAGAAAAAACACCGCGCCCAGGCTGATCGCAGGCACACTGAGCTCATGGCTGCAGTGGCAAGGATGCCGGACTCCATAGATGCACTGGCAAGGAGTGTTCAGGAATTCGGGGCAGCACAGGCCAGGAGTCTGCAGGACTTCGCGGCACCACAGGCGGTGCACAACTATCATAAGGCGCTAAGCCGGTGAGCCGAGGCACTACCACCGAGGGCGGGCGCAGCGCAGGTGCGGCGAGTTGCTGCTTGAAGGCAGACACGCTGGCGTCGGTCAGCTCTTAAAGGGGGAGACTCGATTTGTTTTGCTGCCACGCCCTGCACACTGCAGCCCTGAATCAAGGCCTGAACATAGCTGCTTCAACACTTCAACGCCCAGGACTATGGAGAAGGCTAGGGAGGGAGCGCAGCGCTTCAGCAAGGGTGCCCTGAAGCTACTGGTTGGCGCAGTGGAGCGCAGGCGACCTGTCCTCTTCCCTGATAGTGGCAGGAGGCCACAGCCCAGCGAGTATCGAAAAGCCTGGAGGGAGGTGGCAAACAGGTTGACCTCCGACAGCATGGTTGCCAGGACTCCAGTGCAATGCAGAAAAAGTTCAACGGCCTCACTCGGGTTGTCAGGGTGAGTACCCTTTCCAGTATCCTCTTCATCCCTGCATGTGCACCTCACCTTATGGCCAAAGGGACCTGAAAGCCCCAATGCCCAGCCCTCATCCAACAGCTATGGGACTCTCATGAACATCACTTGCACATTCAGCACTTTACAGACTGTCAGGGCTATTCCACCATGGGAGGCAGTGCGGGCAAGATCAGCACTTTACACACTGTCAGGGCTATTCCACCATGGGAGGCAGTGCAGGCAAGATCAGCACTTTACACACTGTCAGGGCTATTCCACCATGGGAGGCAGTGCAGGCAAGATCAGGGCTTGACACTGTCAGGGCTATTCCACCATGGGAGGCAGTGCAGGCAAGATCAGGGCTTGACACTGTCAGGGCTATTCCACCATGGGAGGCTGTGCAGGCAAGATCAGGGCTTGACACTGTCAGGGTTATTCCACCATGGGAGGCAGTGCAGGCAAGATCACGGCTCGACAGTGTACTTAGAGGTCGTCATTTCTCTTGCAGGGCAAGCTGGCCCACAATCGCAGGCAGCAGCGATGGACCGGGGGAGGCCGTCCTGACCTGAAAGAGCTCACCGACCTGGAGCAGCGAGTGGAGGGGATTATGGGAGGCCGGCTGATTGGCCCCGTTACCAGTGGAGATGCCGACCCCGTTCTGGACAGCAATGGTAAGGTCATCACCTTTTTGACCTCTCTCTTTCCACTTGTGCCTCACACTAGCATCCTTTGCCACTCTCGAACCAATGCAGTGCATAGCAGCATTCATGCCTCCCTCGCTGCTGCCCTGTCCTCATTCTAAAGCAACTGTTGTGCCTCCCTGCTTTCAGATGCTGATTCGCCAGGTGAGCAGGCGGGCCCTCAAGCTGGCACTGTGTCTGATTCAGATTTCGAGGAGGAGGAAGAGGAAGCCAGCCCATCAGTGTCACCCTCAGCCGAGGCAGCCCATGGACATGATGGGGACACATCTTCCCTGGAGGGGAGCAGGGGGGAAGGGTCTGATGAGTGTGAAGCTCCGGGGCCCAGCGGGCTGCAGCATCGCGGGAGGGGTGGGGAAGCTCGGCGGCCTTCTGCTCGGAGGGTGAGTGCGGCCTCCAGTCCTGCTACGGTGAGCGCAGAGGAGGTGCGGCTCCTTGGTGAAATGGGCGCCCAGGCTGAGCGCAGGCACACTGAGCTCATGGCTGCAGTGGCAAGGATGCCGGACTCCATAGAGTCACTGGCAAGGAGTGTTCAGGAATTCGGGGCAGCACAGGCCAGGAGTCTGCAGGACTTCGCGGCATCACAGGCGGCTTCCAGCCAAGTGCTCAGTCGTGCCATGCATTCACTGGCTGGTCTGATGCAGTCACAGATCAGGGCCACACGGGCACTAACTGCTGCCACCCTCGCTGGATCAGCCAGGCATCGCCGCAGCCCTCGCACGCCGCAGCAGCCCAGCAGTCTGTGCTTCAGCAGATTGCTGCCCATGCGAGTGCCAGTGTATCAGCCAACCAGGGAGTGCCTGTGCTCTGTCAGGTTGGCAGCATTCCTGCAGCCAACACTGTCACTCCTCCACTGCAGCTGCCACCACCCGTAGGACAGACTGCTGCCGCCCAAGCAGAGTTGGAGCAGTCAGCAGCCGAGCCCTCCAGGCCCAGAGTTGGTCCAGGACGTCGCCCAAGGGCATCTGCCGTCTCACCATCTGACCCTCAGCAGCCTTCCCCCAGCCTTGCTGCAGCCACTGGGGTCCCATTGAGGAGGAGCTGCAGGGTGGGAAGGGGCCACTAGCGGAAGCAAGGCGGATCACGCTCGCAGGCGAAAAAGTAGAAGGTGTGGCGAAATGTTTTTTTGATATATGAAGGCCGAGAATGTTGCGTTTGTTTTTTAAATGAAGGCCGAGGATCATGGTCATTTTTGTTTAACTGTTTTTTTCATTTTCTCAAGGTTGTGAGAGCCACTTATGTGTCTGACTGTTTTTTGGGGGGTTTCTCAGAATTTGTTTGTCATGCGGGAAGGGCACAGAGTTTGTAAAATAAAACATTTTCTTTATTCAGATTGTCCATGTTTGCACTTTGAACTATTTGTTGCCTTGACCGGCTGAGGGTTTGCGGAGCGGCTCCATTCATGTTCTTTCATTGGCACAAGCCATTCCCTGAGAGGAGGCCTAGAACCGAGTTGCAATAATCCGCCGATGGACGGCCCTTGCACTTTGTGCCTCCCTCCTGTCTTGGTGCTCCTCCTCCTCCTCCTCCTCCTCCTCATCCTCCTCTGGTGGTCCTCCAATGTCTGCTGGCAGTGGCTGAGTCCTGAGGATAGCCAGGTTGTGCAGCATGCAGCACACTACAATGAAATGGGAGACTCGCTCAGGCGAGTACTGTAGGGCTCCTCTGGAATGGTCCAGACAGCGGAACTGTTGCTTGAGCACGCCGATTGTGTGCTCAATGATGTTCCTGGTAGCTTGATGGCTGTCATTGTATCATTCTTCAGCAGGGGTGCTGGGCGCACGGAGCGGGGTCATCAGCCAGGTGCACAAAGGATAGCCCTTGTCCCCGAGAAGCCAGCCTCCTGGGTGGGCCGGGGCTTCAAAAATGTCTGCCACAGAAGTCTGGCGCAGGATAAAGGCATCGTGGCTGCTGCCTGGAAAGCGGGCATTGACAGCTAGGATGATCTGCCTGTGGTCACACACCAACTGGACGTTGAGCGAATGGTAGCCCTTCCGGTTGCGGTAATCCTCGGTATTCTGTAGAGGTGCCCGCAAAGCCACATGCGTGCAGTCAATGGCGCCCTGGACCATGGGGAAGCCCGCTATTCTTGCAAATCCCATTGCACGCTTTTGCTGCTTGTCCAGGGTCATGGGGCAGGGGATGTACTGACGTCTCCTTCTGAAGAGGGCATTCGTCACCTGGCGGATGCAGCAATGTACCGCGAACTGGGAGATATTGGCAATGTCGCCAGTAGCGGATTGGAAGGAGCCGGTGGCATAGAAGTTGAGAGCCACCGTCACCTTCACTGCCACCGACAGAGACGTCCTGCTCCTCAGCTGTGGCTGCAGATCTCTCTGAAGCAGGTGTCAGATCTCAGTGACCACCTCCCTTCTGAATCGCAGCCTCCGAACACACTGCTCCTCAGACATGTTGAGATATGAGAACTGCTGGCGGTATACCCTGGGTGGGTAAGGCCTCCTGTGCCGACGCCTGTTGGCCCTTCTCCATCTGGCCATGACTGGCACTCTCTCTCGGCGTCTCTGAGCCCTTTGAATGCAATGCAGAAAGCCAACGTTTCCACCCATTGCAGCCCCCATTATATGTGGCGACTCAAGGCTATGGCACTGAAAGTTAAATCCAACTGCAAAGCTCTGGCCTGAAGCTAGAGGCACCTGTGCGAGCACTGAGTCAAAGCAGAAAGCTCTCTCCCTTTGTCTCTCTCCAAATATCTCTCTCTCACACAGAAGGAGTGGAACAAAATGGCTGCCACAAATAATGCAGGAAGAGTCCCCTTTAAATAGCGCCCCCCCGCGCCCCGCAGCGACTGGGAACTAGTCGCTGGGGGCGCCAGGCGCACAGAAGGGGGGCGCCACTGAAGTTCCGGTTCGGGGCGCACCAAGGGCGTTGCACCATGAAATGACGTCAGGATCTGCGTGCGCAGCTGAGCGGGCGCTGCGGTTTTGCGCCACCGCTAAATCTTGACTGAAGTTCGCGAGAGGTGCAGATCGCGCCGTGCCCGGGCGCTAGCCGCTTCGCGCCCCACTTCTCCTCCTCCTAAGGTGCTAGCGGCTGGCGCTAACAACTGAATTTCTAGGCCTTTCTGTTTTTATTTCAGATTTCCAGCATCTGCAGTGTTTTCTTTTTATATCAGTGTTTTATAAAGGTTCATCATAACTTCCTTGCTTTTGTACTCTATGCCTCTATTCATGAAGCCCAGAATCCCGTATGCTTTTTTAACCGCTTTCTCAACCTGCACTGCCACCTTCAATGATTTGTGCACATATACCCCCAGGTCACTCTGTTCATGCACCCGCTTTAGAATTGTACCCTTTCGTTCATATTGCTTCTCCTCATTCTTCCTACCAAAATGTAACATTTTGCACTTTTCTATGTTAAATTTCTTCTGCCACGTGTCCGCCCATTCCACCAGCCTACTTCTTCTTCTGCTTCTTCCTCTTCCCTCTGGGAGCAGCTTGTCCTCTTTGCTGCCTCTGCTTCATCTCCATGTGATGTTGCAGCCCAAGGCAGGCTGCAACCAGAGCCGCCAGGACTGTGAGCAAGTGGTGTTCTCAGAGGCCTTCCTTTAATATCCAAAGCCATGCAAGTGTCCAGCAGCACTGTCTGCACTCCCTGCACACTTTAACAACTTTTTAAATGTATTGCACCAAGCCATTACTCCAATAAAATGTAAAAAAAATACAGCCGAAAAGTTAAATCTAAACTTACCTGAAAGACGTGTGTGTCCCTTTAAGAAGCACTGGCAGTGTCTCTGTTGCACTGCTGCATGCACATTCTTCTGTGTGTGGTTTGGAGAGAGCGGTATCAAGAGCGACGACGTCCAAAATCACAGTCATGCATCAATTCAGGCGTTGTACGCCGATTGTCGTCACGATCTGTATAATTTACACATGAGCGGCAAACACAGGCAATGGCAGTGCTGCCAACTTCCCCAAAATGGCAGCTACCGCATTCCGTACTGGAAGCGAGGCGGCCTTTTTTTTTTCAGCAAAACTGGCTTTGAGGGCTGGCGCTCGACCTCCCAATTTCACGGCCCTTGTGTATTGGAATTGGAATTAAGTAAAAATTTGATAGATTATTCACTGACTGATGACTCTTGCAGACTGACTTGATCACTGTGCAGCCAATTTCTCTGTCTCATGGTTAGCATCATTGATGCCTTTCATAAACTGCCTGTTCCATGGTAAGGTCCCTTTGCAGAGCAGAGTTGTGCAGAACACAGCAGTCAGCAATAATCTGGCTGAGTTTGTCTGGGCTATATGGTAGCACTTCCCTAATTCTTTCCACACATTAGAATTGTTGTTTGAGGATGTCAAAGGTGTTTTCCACAATGAGGCTGGTGGAACACATGGGCTGCATTTCACCTTAAGAACATAAGAACATAAGAACATAAGAAATAGGAGCAGGAGTAGGCCAATCGGCCCCTCGAGCCTGCTCCGCCATTTAATAAGATCATGGCTGATCTGATCCTAACCGCCAATCTACTATCACAGAACCATCTCCTGAATCTAACAGAATTAGACACACAAAATAGGAGCAGGATCAGGCTACATAGCCCCTGGGCCCGCTCCGCTACCCACAGGGCCATGTCCGATCTGAACCGAGACACATGTCCAAATTCCTGCCCGCTCCCCGTAACCCTTAATTCCCTTTACTTCTAGGAAACTGTCTATTTCTGTTTTAAATTTATGTAATGATGTAGCTTCTACAGCTTTTTGGGGCAGCATATTCCATGGACCTACCACCCTCTGAGTGAAGTAGTTCCTCCTCATCTCAGTTTTGAAAGAGCAGCCCCTTATTCTAAGACTATGCCCCCTAGTTCTAGTTTCACCCATCATCGGGAACATCCTCCCCGCATCCACCCGATCCAACCCCTTCACAATCTTATATGTTTCAATAAGATCGCCTCTCATTCTTCTGAACTCCAATGAGTAGAGTCCCAATCTACTCAACCTCTCCTCATATGTCCATCCCCTCATCCCCGGGATTAACCGAGTGAACCTTCTTTGTACTGACTCGAGGGCAAGTATGTCTTTTCTTAAGTATGGACACCAAAACTGTATGCAGTATTCCAGGTGCGGTCTCACCAATGCCTTGTACAACTGAAGCAATACCTTCCTATTTTTATATTCTATCCCCCCAGCAATGAAAGCCAACATTCCATTGGCCTTCTTAATCACTTGCAGCACCTGCATACTAACCTTTTGAGTTTCATGCACCAGGACCCCCAGATCCCTTTGTACTTCAGTACTTTCCAGTTTCTTGCCATTAAGATAATAACTTGCTCTACGATTTTTCCTGCCAAAGTGCATAACCTCACACTTTCCAGTATTGTATTCCATCTGCCAAATCTCTGCCCACTTACTTAGCCTGTCTATGTCCCCTTGCAGGTTTTTTATGTCCTCCTCACTCACTACTTTCCCTCCCATCTTAGTATCATCTGCAAACTTTGATATGTTACACTCGGTCCCCTCCTCCAAATCGTTAATATAGATTGTAAAGAGTTGGGGACCCAGCACTGACCCCTGCGGAACACCACTAGTTACTGATTGCCAGTCTGAGAATGAACCACTTATCCCAACTTTCTGCCTTCTGTTAGATAGCCAATCCTCTATCCATGCCAGAATATTACCCCCAATCCCATGATTTTTTATCTTAAGCAATAATCTTTTGTGTGGCACCTTGTCAAATGCCTTTTGGAAGTCTAAATACACTATGTCCACTGGTTCCCCTTTATCAACCCTATATGTTACTTCCTCAAAGAACTGCAGCAAATTTGTCAAACATGACTTCCCCTTCATAAAACCATGCTGACTTTGTCCTATTAAATTATGATTATCCAAATGTCCTGTTACTGTCTCCTTAATAATGGACTCCAAAATTTTACCTACCACAGATGTTAGGCTAACCGGTCTATAGTTTCCAGCCTTCTGTCTACTGCCCTTTTTAAATAAGGGTGTTACATTAGCAGTTTTCCAGTCTGCCAGGACCTTTGCCGAATCCAGGGAGTTTTGGAAAATTATAACTAATGCATCCACAATCCCTACCGCCACTTCCCTCAGGACCCTAGGATGTAAGCCATCAGGTCCAGGTGATTTATCCGCCTTGAGTCCCATTATTTTACCGAGTACCACTTCCTTAGTGATTTTGATCGTGTTTAGCTCCTCCTCCCCTATCGCCCCCTGTTTGTCCAGTGTTGGGATATTCTTAGTGTCTTCTACTGTAAAGACTGATACAAAATATTCATTCAGTGTTTTTGCCATCTCCATATTTCCCACCATTAATTTCCCGGTCTCATCCTCTAAGGGACCAACATTTACTTTAGCCACCCTTCTTCTTTTTATATAACCATAAAAACTCTTACTATCTGTTTTTATATTTTTTGCTCATTTACTTTCATAATCTATCTTCCCTTTCTTAATCAATCTTTTTGTTATTTTTTGCTGTCTTTTAAAGTTTTCCCAATCCTCTATCCTCCCACTAGATTTGGCTACCTTATATGCCCTTGTTTTTAGTCGAATACTATCCTTAATTTCTTTACTTAGCCATGGATGGCTGTCTTTTCTTTTACACCCTTTTCTTCCCAGTGGAATATATTTTTTTGGGAAGTTGTAAAATAACTCCTTAAATGTACACCACTGATCATGTATTGTCTTACCCTTTAATCTGTTTTCCCAATCCACTCTACTCAATTCCGCTCTCATACCTTCATAGTCTCCTTTATTCAAGCTTAGCACGCTTGTTTGAGATCCAACCTTCTCACCCTCTAATTGAATATGGAATTCAACCACGTTATGGTCACTCATTCCAAGGGGATCCTTTACTAGGACATTTTTAATTAATCCTGTCTCGTTACACAGGACCAGATCTAAGGTTGCTTGCCCCCTGGTCGGTTCAGTTACATACTGCTCAAGAAACCCATCCCTAATACACTCAATGAACTCATCCTCAAGGCAGCCCTGCCCAATTTGATTTGTCCAATTAATATGATAGTTAAATTCCCCCATAATTATAGATGTTCCCTTATTACAAGCCTCAACTATTTCCTGATTGATATTCCGTCCAACAGAGTTGCAACTGTTCGGAGGCCTATAGACTACGCCCACTAATGTTTTTTTCCCCTTATTATTCCTTATCTCCACCCAAACTGTTTCATTATCCTGATCTTTTGACCCAATATCATTTCTCTGTATTACAGTGATTCCTTCCTTTATTAACATAGCCACCCCACCTCCCCTTCCTTCCTGCCTGTCCTTCCTGATCGTTACATAACCTGGTATGTTTAATTCCCAGACATTGTCACCCTGCAGCCATGTTTCTGTAATGGCCACAAGATCATACCCATATGTAGTTATTTGTGCCATTAACTCGTCTATTTTGTTACGAATGCTACGTGCATTCAGATAGAGAACTTTCAAATATGTTTTGTGACACTTAGTTCCTGCTTTTGCCCTTTTTATTACTTTAACTTTTACTCCATACCTTCTGCCCCTTCCTGACACGCTCTGGTTTTTAATTTCCCCACTGCTACCTAAGTCTATGAACTTCTCTGTTGTCATTTTTATTATTTGCTCTCTAGGAACCTCCCCCCCACTAGTTAGTTTAAAGCCCTCTCTACAGCCCTAGTTATATGATCCGCCAGGACTCTAGTCCCAGCACTGGCCAAGTGAAGCCCTTCCCAATGGAACAGCTCCCTCCTGCCCCAGTACTGGTGCCAGTGTCCCAGGAAGCAAAACCCATTTCTCCCACACCAGTCTTTGAGCCACGCATTTAACTCTCTAATTTTATTTGTCCTGGCCAAATTCGCTCGTGGCTCAGGTAATAACCCAGAGATTATTACCCTTGAGGTTCTGTTTTTTAATTTGACCCCTAGCTGCTCATACTCCTTTAACAGAACCGGCTTCCTAGTCCTATCTACGTCATTTGTACCAACATGGACCACGACAACTGGATCCACCCCCTCCCACTGCAAGTTTCTTTCCAGCCCAGAGGAGATGTCCTTAACCCTGGCACCGGGTAGGCAACACAGCCTTCGGGACTCTCGCTCTCGGCTGCAGAAAACTCTATCTATCCCCCTAATAATACTATCCCCTACCACTACAACATTTCTATTTACTCCCCCCTCTTGAATGGCCCCCCGTTCCACGGTGCTGTGGCCAGGTTGCTCATCCTCCCTGCAGTCCCTGCTCCTGTCCCCACAGGGAGTAAGAACCTCAAACCTGTTGGACTAGAGCAAGGGCTGCAGCTCCTCCAGCTCTACCTCCTGGATCCCCGTACCTGCCTCTCCTTTTTTTAGCTTTAGTCTTTGTCTGATGCAACACTCATCAGTCATGGATGTAGCGCATATCTTTGGTCCCCCAGGAATTGTCCCTAGTGTCTCCCTGGCCCTTCAAGTAACACCAGCACTATCATTGTTGACTGCTATAGGATGAAGGAACCAAAGTAACGGGCATTGATAAACATAATTCTGTTCCTATTGTTACTGACAACTTGCACATTTATGGAGTGGCTGGCCTGTTTATTCATGAATGGAGTCAAATAGGGTGTTTGACCACATGAGTGCAGTGAATGATGCCCTGCAATTGTGGGAATCCTGCCACTTGGTAGAAATGGAGGGCCTTTCTGTTGTTGGTTGCTTTCTGAAGCAAAATTGCTGAATTCACTGACCCTGTCAAACAACCCATTGATTAGCTGCAGTGTGCACAGAAGGCTAAGAAATATGACAGAGATATCCCAGACTTGCCTGGAAAATGCCTGCCGCATAAGAGTTCAATGCACTGTAAACTTCGCAGCCAATGACAGAATAATGCCTATGCTGAAAATACTTTCTGGGTCTGACTGCAGGAAAGTTCATAGTTCTGTAATGTGTCATACTTGGGGAATTTGAATCTGTACAGGCAGGTCCTGTTATGAAAGCCTGGCTCTATACATAAGTGGTGATGTAAGTACAGGTCCATATGGAGCATCTACAATGCAAACAATCCTGTCTGACATACATCCTCTGATACTCCACCTCCAGAATGTGCAAATAAAGAGGGATATCCATAGGGATACCCATAGCTGCTCACAAATGAGTTTCACTCACAGCTTCAGATGTGCAAATAGGCACAGATAAGAGATGCAGCACAGTTTTAGAAGCTCTCAGGAATGATCCAAGAAGTTCCCCATACCTCCTTTATCACACAAAATCAATGCGGGGAATTTTAACATGGAGGAGCCCATGGGTTTGGGAGCGGGTGGGGGGGGGGGGGGGCGGGCGTTGTTAAAGCTAGTGAAATTGACAGCGCGTCGGGAAGCCAGCTCCAACCTGCCAATTTCTGAGTTTCGCTCCAGCGCCATAGGCTGTGTGCACGCAACCCTCTCGGGAGAGGCGAGTTGGCAATTACCATATGTTAATTGCTCAATTAGAGCAATATTGACACTGATTTTTAAGTTTAATGCGTGTTCCATGGGTTCAAAGGGCTTCCTGAAACTCGTAAGTAAAAGCAAGGCGAGAACACAACGGCAATTGAAGGGGATCAATCAATCTCAGGGAAATATGGCAATAAGTACACACAGCTGCTTTCTTCCCTGCTATTGGGAAAGGGGGTTCACAGTACTTATGCTGAGAGTTGACTTTCTACACTTCGGAGCTTTCTTCTACGTTTTGGAGGTTTGATCTATCAGATCAGGATTATGCTGCCTTAGACTGGACCTCAGATGAGGGCCAACATGACCAGCAACAACACCAGCAACAGCAGCAGCCTGCTGGTCATAAATCTGTAGCTTTACAGGAGTGAGGGGAGCAGCAGAGAGGGCAGCAGCAGAGAGGGCAGCAGCAAAGAAGTGCCACTTGCAGGAGGCCATACCCACCACACAGGGTCGATAGGCAGAGGATCAGCTTCCTCGACATGTTGGAACAGCAGTGTCTCAGGAGGCTCAGGTTGTCAGGTAAGGTGGTGGCAGACATCTGCAGCCTGCTGGACAAAGACCTGCTGCCAACTGGACCTGGTGACCATGCTTTACCAGTGGCTGTCAAAGTCACCACTGTCTTCAACCTTTTTGCCTCCGGATCCTTCTAAGGCCCTCCTGGAGACATTTCCAGGATCTCCCAGTTGGCGGCACACAAATGCATAGGACAGGTGACTGATGTCTTGCTCGCCAGGGCCACCAAATGTGTCAATTTCGCCTGCGTTGATGCCAGTTAGAATGAGCGGGTGCTCAGGTTTGCGTCTCTAGCTGGCTTCCCACTGGTGCAGGGTGTCATCGACTGCACACACATGGAAATCAGTGCACCCCTCAGATCACCAAGGAGTGTTTGTCAACCGCAAGGCTTCCACTCCATCAATGTACAGCTGATTTGCAACCACAAAAAGATCTTTATGCATGTTTGCGCAAGATTCCCGGGAAACTGCCATGATGCTTTCGTCCTGCGGTAGTCCAACCGCCCTGATGTCTTCACACTGGAAGCAGAGTTAATAGGTGGCTGCTTGGAGACAAGGGATACCCACTTAAAACGTAGCTGATGACACCTCTCAGAAACCCGAGGAATGACGCCCAAGAGTATTACAATCAATGTCACATCACCGCCCGATGCATCATCGAACAAGCCATCGGGATGCTGAAGATGCGCTTCAGGTGCCTAGTCAGATCTGGAGGCACCCTTCAATATGTACCAGCCAGGGTTTCCAGAATGGTTGTGGTTTGCTGTGCTTTACACAACATTGTGCAGCAACGAGGTTTGGACCTACAGGAGGGCCAAGGCACAGAGTGCAGATCCTCGTCGGAGGATTCTGAGGAAGAGGAGTAGGAAGACGAGGAGGAGGAAGGTGATGAGGGCAAAGCACCACCACCTGCGTACCTTGCTGCCAGGGATGCCCTGATTATTGCGAGGTTCAATTAGGTTCCACCATTGGACCCATCTCACAACCACATACAACAGCCACTTTTCTAACTTCAAGCTTCTGCAAATTGCAACTATGGTTTAGCCCTTTAAATACTGGAGTTGAGATTGCGTCATGTGGGTCCCCATCACGCATGCTGCTGCTGATTGGATGGGAAACCTGTAAGTAAAATAAGGTTCTGGTGAAGGGTCATCGACCTGAAATGTTAACTCTGTTTCTCTCCACAGATGCTGCCTGACCTGCTGAGTATTTCCAGCATTTTCTGTTTTTATTTCAGATTTCCAGCATCCGCAGTATTTTGCTTTTGTATTTGTTGTAGTAAAATGAGGTTACTGTGTTAAAAAGCCACAGACAGATGTGCTGAATGCATTTCCGGGTTTCCCATGTGATACCAGACCCCACCTCTCCCAGCGCAACTCCCAGTTAATATCGGGGCTAATGAGATAATAACAGATACAGGAAAAACACCAATGAACTCTTAACAACAAGATCCCAAATGAAAGGAACAAATCTGCCTTGCTGCACCATCTGAATGGGCGCTGCTCTGGCCTAGAGACTACATTATGGGTACCTTTCTATTACAGTATAGTCAGATCTTTAATAAGCATTGTCCACATCAGGGTCCAGGATTCTCTCATTAGCTGATGGTGAACAGCACAACCGATCATAAAATGTATGGGTGCATTACAAACATCCTCCTGACTATAGCACAAACACAGATCATACCCCATGAAATGATAGTTTCACCATTTGCGATTGCAATATATCAGGAGTAGCTGCCGGCCTCTCTAAAACCCAACAATGGCAGATACTGAGCCCTGGATATTAGAGTATGTGTTTTTATACCTGCCACCAGGTAATACCTCCCAACAACAGTTGCCCCAAGTGTCAGAGTTATTTCGTCAGCTATCCAATGGACATCTGTCTTCAGCATAATGGAAGGACCAATATAGCACAGTTTGTGTCAGGTCAGCCATCTTGATGTTTCAGATGTCTAAGTCCAATGTCACATGTCAGGAATCAGGATTACTGATCACTAATTGCTTAATCCAGGTGCTCATAAGAGGGGCTCTGTCAAAGAGCTATGCCCTCTGTGAGGTTGACTACCCTTCTAGTGTACTACGTGACAGGTTAATGTAGCCCAGAGCTTCGGTCCCTGTACCCTGTTGCCCTTTTTGCCATAAATCAACCTAATTCGCTTGGTCCTAGAGAAAAATTGGAGGAAGACCTTCCGTTGTATAGAAACATAGAAACATAGAAAAATAGGAGCAGGAGTAGGCCATTCGGCCCTTCGGCTTAGGAGTTCTGAACCATGAAAGAGAACTGTTAGGACACGACTAATATGCAATGAGCTTAATCTGCATTGCTATTTGTTGTCATTCAAGGCAGATGAGAGAGTCCTTTTTCCTTTCTCAATGCAATCCTGAAGGATGTGTCCAAGCTGGGGTGGGTACTGATTAAAACCTCCATTTACTGATAGAACAGATAGAATTGGAACAGATACTCCCGTACCTTCCAACTATTACCTCACAAGTGTTTCACTATAGATATCAATTTACTATATAGAATCTTGTATTAAACTAGTAGGCCCTGAAATCCCATGGAGTTCTATAGCTCTAGCACAAGACCCCCATAGAATTTTAGGTCCATAATGTGCTATTTGCTTGTTCCAGAAAACATAATTTGGTAAATTCTTTCAAGGGGGAGTCTCACCATCTGGTCCCCTCTTAAAAATGCTAGTTAAAAGTTATTAACATTAATACCTTGCTGTTTTCTATTGTTAATGATTTGATTTTTCTTTTGCTAAATATTGAATGTTTGTGATATCACTTGAAGGAACTCATTGGAGAAAGTTTTTGAGTATAATGGTGTTAAATAATAAGGATGTATTGCTAACACAAAGTAGGCCAAGCACCAAATATTTTTAGTGTAGTTGTTTTGTCATAATAAAAATAAAAATAGTATATCACAGTTACCAAAGAAGCAAATCTGGGTGTTAATGTTCCACTTTCCCTTTGGTGTAATACAGCATATTAAATAATTCTGTAAGAAACAAAAATATGTCAAAATCAATCAAAATTCCATGTATTACGTTCTCTGACTGACACTCATTCTTTAACTTCTAGGTTACGGTGTTTCTCCCTCCTTTTGCAGATTTGCACTGCCAATAACTATTTACAGCTTTTTCATGCTTTTTAAAGTCATAGTTCGTATTAGTCGATACTGCCCAAAATGTACAGCATGGAAAACCCACAATTTAACACGTCAGCCTGTCACTTGTCTTAAATGAAAGGAAAGATTTCTTCAAAATAATAGCTATTGTGTGCGTATTTCATGAGTGTCTTTCATGAATACAGTATCTTTAATGAGCCTTTTACTTTAGCCACTTCCAAGGTTTCACTGTCACCATCCTTTTAACGTGCTTCTGTTCCTATGCTGACTCCCAGCTGCTGAACCATGATTGCTTCTGATAGGCTGTAGCTATTTCTTATTAAGTGGGGTGTTTCATGATAAAAAAAAATTGAAATTGACAACAGTCTTTGTATTATATAACACAATGTTTTATAGGAGTATGTTTCTCAATATTTGATGCGCTATTAATTACTCATAAAAGACTGAGAGTTAGAAGAGTAACTAAAGGCTTTTATTAACAACAGAATGGAGGTCTGCCTCGCGTGGTCAACCGGTCCAGGATACAAAGGGCTGGGGAGCAGTCACCTTTATACTAGGACCTGTGGGAGGAGTCAGCCAAGGCATGTCCAGGCATGTACACAGTGGAATACAAACAGGACAAACAGGAATACAAACAGTGGTTTACCACATTCACCCCTTGTTTAAAATTGAGTCCGGCGGGGTGAACTGTATTAAAAGTTAGTGTATTGGAGTCTCTCCGGAGGTCTTGTCTGCCGCTGTGATCGGCGTGGCGATGGCAGGGGTAGTGAAGCTTCCGGCGTCGAGTCCAGTGTAGGCTGTGGCACAGGCGTGTCGTCCTCGTAGATGTCGAGCGGGTCGCGGGGCCCAGGCCTGCCGTCTGCTGGGGCTGGATATCGGATCGTGGGGGGGGGTGGTAGTGGGTAGTGGGTTACTGCGGCCCCCGAGGGTGCGAGGTCTCTTATGGAGACTGTGTCCTCCCGCCCGTCCGGGTATGCGATGTAAGCATACTGGGGGTTGGCGTGGAGGAGGGCGACCCTCTCGACCAGGGGGTCCATTTTATGGGTCCTCACATGTCTTCTCAGTAGGACCGGCCCTGGGGACGTCAGCCATGGCGGTAGCGATGTCCCCGATGTGGACTTCCTTGGGAAGACAAACATTTTCTCATGAGGGGTGGCGTTAGTGGCAGTGCAGAGCAGTGACCGAATAGAGTGGAGCACATCGGGGAGCACATCCTGCCAGCGGGAGGTTGGAAGGCCCCTAGACTTTAAGGCTAGCAGGACGGCCTTCCAAACTGTCGCATTTTCTCTTTCCACCTGTCCGTTCCCCCGGGGGTTGTAACTGGTGGTCCTGCTTGTGGCAATACCCCTAGTTAGCAGGTACTGACGGAGTTCGTCGCTCATAAACGATGAGCCCCGGTCGCTATGGATATAGCTGGGGAAGCCGAACAGGGTGAAGAGGTTGTTCAGACATTTAATGACCGTGGCACTGGTCATGTCCGGGCAGGGGAAGGCGAACGGGAAACGGGAGTACTCATCAATAATATTGAGGAAGTACACATTGCGGTCGGAGGAGGGGAGAGGCCCTTTAAAATCAACGCTCAGGCGCTCGAAGGGGCGAGTGGCTTTTATCAGGTGGGCCCTGTCTGGTCTATAAAAGTGCGGTTTGCACTCAGTGCAGACTTGGCAGTTCCTGGTCATGGTCCTGACCTCCTCAATAGAGTAAGGCAGGTTGCCGGCCTTGATGAGGTGGAAGAACCTGGTGACCCCCGGGTGGCAGAGGTCATTGTGGAGGGCCCGCAGTCTATCGATCTGCGCGCTGGCGCAGGTGCCACGCGATAGCGCATCCGGGGGTTCATTTAGCTTCCCGGGCCGGTACAAGATCTCGTAGTTGTAGGTGGAAAGTTCGATTCTCCACCTCAAGATCTTGTCATTTTTGATTTTGCCCCTCTGCTTGTTGTTAAACATAAAAGCAACTGAACGCTGGTCAGTGAGCAGGGTAAATCGTGTTCCGGCCAGGTAGTGCCTCCAATGACGCACAGCCTCCACAATCGCCTGGGCCTCCTTCTCAACAGCGGAGTGTCTGGTCTCCGGGCCTTGGAGGGTTCGTGAAAAGAAGGCCACGGGTCTCCCCGCCTGATTGAGGGTAGTGGCCAGGGCAAAGTCGGACGCGTCGCTTTCCACCTGGAAGGGGATGGATTCGTCCACTGCGTGCATGGTGACTTTGGCAATGTCCTCCTTGATACGGTGGAAGGCTAAGCGGGCCTCTGCCGTCAAGGGAAAAGAGGTGGACTTGATCAGCGGATGGGCCTTGTCCGCATAGTAGGGGACCCACTGGGCGTAATAGGAGAAAAACCCTAGGCACCTCTTCAGGGCCTTGAGGCAGTGGGGCAGTGGAAGTTCCATAAGGGGACGCATCCGGTCGGGGTCGGGGCCGATGACTCCGTGTTCCACAACACAGCCAAGGATGGCGAGGCGGTTTGTGCGGAATATGCACTTCTCCTTGTTATATGTCAGGTTTAGGAGTTGGGCGGTGCGGAGGAATTTTTCGAGGTTTGCGTCATGGTCCTGCAAGTCACGGCCGCAGATGGTCACATTGTCCAGATATGGGAAGGTGGCCTGCAACGCATTTTGATCTACCATCCGGTCCATCTCCCTTTGGAAGACGGAGACCCCATTGGTGACGCCAAAGGGAACCCTAAGGAAGTGATAGAGGCGGCCGTTTGCCTCAAAGGCAGTGTACTGGTGGTCCTCAGGGCGGATGGGGAGCTGGTGGTACGCTGATTTCAGGTCAATGGTCGAGAAGACGCGGTACTGCGCGATCTGGTTGACCATATCAGCTATACGGGGGAGTGGGTAGGCGTCCAGCAGGGTGTAGCGATTTATTGTCTGGCTGTAGTCGATGGCCAGGCGCTGCTTCTCGCCGGTCTTAACGACCACAACCTGGGCTCGCCAGGGGCTGGTGCTGCCCTCAATAATCCCTTCTTTCAGGAGCCGCTCCACTTCGGTTTTAATGAAAACCCTGTCCCCGGCACTGTATCGCCTGCTCTTTGTGGCGATGGGCTTACAGTCGGGGGTGAGGTTAGCAAACAGTGGTGGGGGGGTGACTCTGAGTGTGGAGAGGTTGCACCTGGTGCGCGGCGGGCAATTTGGAAGCTGCTGGCTGCGGACTGTGAGTGGGGGTAGGGGTCCACCGTACGCCATCGTAACACTTTTAAGGTGGCACTGAAAATCTAACCCCAGCAGGACGGCAGCGCAGAGGTCAGGCAGGACCAGAAGTTTAAAATGATCGTACACGGTCCCGTCTACTACGAGTGTCACCACGCAGTAGCCGCCGATGTCCGCCGACTGGGACTCGGAGGCCATAGAAATCCGCTGTTGCGCAGGCAGGACTGGGAGAGAGCAACGCCGCACCATGTCGGGGTGGATGAAGCTCTCCGTGCTCCCAGAGTCAAAAAGGCAGATTGTATCGTGACCATTTACCTTAATGTCCATTGCGGAACTGGCCAGTTGGTGCGGTCTCGCTTGGTCCAGTGTAACGGATGCCAGCGTAGGGGTCGGTGTGTCGCTCCGGGTATCAGATGAGGCGGTGTCGGGGGCCTGCTGCGTCCCGGCTGTCGTCCAAGATGGCGGCGTCCATGATCCCCATGTGGCTGGAGGCGTCCAAAATGGCTGCTGTACCGGTGATTCGCACATGGCCGGGGAGGTCCAAGATGGCGGCCCGCATGGCCCACACGCGGTGCTGCTGGGGTTCGGGGTGGCTTTGGCCCTGCAGACGCTAGCGTAGTGTCCCTTCTTCCCGCAGCCCGAGCAGATCGCGTTTTTCGCCGGGCAGCGCGCTCTGGGGTGTTTTGCCTGGCCACAGAAGTAGCATTTCTGGCCTTGGGGCACTGCTGTCTGGCCTTGGGACACTGCTGCGGTAGTTGGGCTGTTGTTGGGGTGTGGCTGGGGTGGCACGGCGCTATGAGGCGGTCCTACCGTGTCCCAGGCTGTCATTCCCCGCGGCGTCCACGGTGCAGAGGAGTCGGCATCCATGCCCTGGTAGGCTGCATCCAACGATAGTGCGAGTTCAGAGGCCTTGTTGAGGTCGAGGTTACTCTGCTCCAACAGTCGCTGTCGGGTGTAATTGGATCTGTGGCCCGCTACAAAAGCGTTCCGGATAAGTTCCTCTGTGTACACGGCGGCCTTTACATCCTTACAACCACAGGCCCGGCCAAGCACAGACAGTGCCTGAAGGTATTCCACGGTCGATTCCCCAGGTTGTTGTTTACGACTCCCCAGGAGGTGCCTGGCCTACACTTTGTTCACTGGGCGCGTGTACTGGTCCTTGAGGAGCTTGATAGCGTCCGCGTACGAGGTCGCGTCTTGGATGACCGAGTACACTCGGTGGTTCACTTTGGAGGTCAGGACATCCAGTTTGCCCTCGTCCGATTTGATTGCTTCGGAGGCGGTCAGGAATTTTTCGAAACACTTAAGCCAGTGAGTAAACTTGGTGGATGAGTCCGCCTCCCGATGATCTAAGTCCAGGCATGCTGGTGTGAGGATCTTCTCCATTATGAAAATGTTGTTAATAAAATTGATGCGCTAATAATTACTCATAAAAGACTGAGAGTTAGAAGAGTAACTAAAGGCTTTTATTAACAACAGAATGGAGGTCTGCCTCGCGTGGTCGACCGGTCCAGGATACTAAGGGCTGGGGAGCAGTCACCTTTATACTAGGACCTGTGGGAGGAGTCAGCCAAGGCATGTCCAGGCATGTACACAGTGGAATACAAACAGGACAAACAGGAATACAAACAGTGGTTTACCACAATATTATCTTTCTTTGCTTCTTTATCACCATAAGTTATTGAGGGGGTGGGGTTGAAGGTGAAGACAATGCGTCAGTGTTTTTTATATATGCTTTCTCTTCCTGTTGAGTGCACACTCTGCAGTCAGCTTTGGTAACAGGAATATTAAGAGCTATTCACCTATAAATAATTCATGTTAAGTGGAGGTGTAGGAGTAGAGCAAATTTTTGTCACAGCAATCTTGTCCACCCACAACTTCTAAAAAAAATGAGCCATATTAGAAGGGACCTGAGATTACCTCCCATGTTATCTAGGTTTTTCACATTTTTATATTTATTTTACGTAATACAAGCTGCAAATTTATAATCACTGACTTATTTCAAAATATCAGTTTCCTACATTAATTGCTGCATGACTTTTTCTATTTTATGTCAGCTTGGCTTACTAGTTTATACTTTTAGAAAGAAAAAAAGAAAGAAAGAGAGAGAAAAAGAAAGAAAGAAAGACTTGCATTAATATAGCGCCTTTCACAACCGCAGGACATCCCAAAGTGCTTTACAGCCAATGAACTTTTGAAGTATCGTCATGAAGTTAAAGTAGTGCTCCAGATTGGCTCCCGGTTAAGCAACACCTTGATTTCAAAATTCTCATCCTTGTTTTCAAATCCCTCCATGGCCTCGCCCCCCTACCTATCTCTGTAATCTCCTCCAGCCCCACAGTCCCCTGAGATATCTGCGCTCTTCTAATTCTGCCCTCTTGAGCATCCCTGATTATAACCGCTCAACCATTGATGGCCATGCCTTATGTTGCCTAGGCCCTAAGCTTTGGAATTCCCTGCCTAAACCTCTCTGCCTCACTACCTCTCTTCCCTCCTTTAAGACACTCCTTAAAACCTACCTCTTTGACCAAACTTTTGGTCACATGCCCTAATTTCTCCTTATGTAGCACAATGTCAAATGTTTTGTCTTATAATACTCCTGTGAAGCGCCTTGGGATGTTTTACTATGTTAAAGGCGCTATATAAATCTTCTTCTTCTTAGGCAGTCCCTCGGAACTGAGGATGACTTGCTTCCACATTAAAAATGAGTTCTCAGGTGACTGATGAGTCCAATGCGGGACCTACAGTCTCTGTCACAGGTAGGGCAGACGGTGGTTGAAGGGGCGGGTGGGTGGGGTGCTTGGGTTGACGTGCGCTCCTTGCGCTGCCTGCGTTTGGCTTCCTCTTGCTCCCGGCAAAGAGACTCGAGGTGTTCGGCGCCTTCCCGAATGCTTCTCCTCCACTTTGTGCAGTCTTGGGCCAGGGATTCCCAGGTGTCGATGGGGATATTACACTTTTTCAAGGAGGCTTTCAGGGTGTCCTTGAAGCGTTTCCTCTGCCCACCTGGGGCTCTCTTGCCGTGCCGGAGCTCCGAGTACAGCACTTGTTTTGGGAATCTCGTATCGGGCATGCGGACAATGTGACCCGTCCATCGGAGCTGATTGAGCGTGGTCAAAGCTTCGATGCTGGGGATGTTGGCCTGAGCAAGAACACTGACGTTGGTGCGCCTATCCTGCCAATGGATTTGCAGGATCTTGCGGAGGCAGCGTTGGTGGTACCTCTCCAGTGCTTTGAGGTGCCTGCTGTACATGGTCCATATCTCTGAGGCATACAGCAGGGCGGGTATCACTGCTGCTCTGTAGACCATGAGCTTAGTGCCGGGTTTGAGGTTCTGATCTTCAAACACTCTCTTCAAGAAAGGTGACAAGTCCGATTACGATAATTACAAAGGAGCTTCCCTGCTGTCTGCCACAGGGAAAGTCATCGCAAGAATCCTCCTCAATCGCCTCCTTCCAGTGGCCGAAGAGCTCCTCCTGGAGTCGCCATGCGGATTCCGCCCACTAAGGGGCACAATGGACATGATCTTCACCGCACGTCAATTACAAGAGAAATGCAGGGAACAGCACCAACCGCTGTACATGGCCTTCTTTGATCTCACAAAGGTCTTCAACACTGTCAACCATGAGGGATTATGGAGTGTCCTCCTCAAATTCGGCTACCTTCAAAAGTTTGTCACCATCCTCCGCCTGCTTCACGCGACATGCAAGCCGTGATCCTGACCAACGGTTCCACCACAGACCCAATTCACATAAGAACCGGGGTCAAACAAGGCTGTGTCATCGCACCAACGCTTTTCTCGATCTTCCTTGCTGCAATGCTCCATCTCACCCTCAGTAAGCTCCCCACTGGAGTGGAGCTAATTTACAGAACAAACGGGAAACTGTTCAACCTCCATCGCCTCCAGTCCAGATCCAAGGCCGTCACATCCTCTGTCGTCGAATTTCAGTATGCAGACGATGCTTGCATCTGCGCTCACTCGGAGGTCGAACTCCAAACCATCGTCAACACCTTCACCGAAGCATACGAGAGCATGGGCCTTACACTAAACATCCGTAAGACAAAGGTCCTCTACCAATCTGCCCCCGCCACACAGTACTGCCCCCTGATTATCAAAATCCACGACAAGGCCTTGGAGAACGTGGACCACTTTCCATACCTCGGGAGCCTACTGTCAACAAGGGCAGACGTCAACGACGAAGTCCAACACCGCCTTCAGTGTGCCAGTGCAGCCTTCAGTCACTATATAAATACAAGTTGGGTGACGAACAAGAGGGCACCTGGCACCCGTGTCAAGGCAAAGAGAGCTGATGTGTTGTAGACAGATTTGTTCTTGTTGTTGTACCTTTTATATTATGTTTGGTGTCTTCCATATCTCGATAAAGTACCCCACATTATTCTCTTTTCAAGGTTGAAGAGTCTGAAATTCCTTAGAGTATCCTCATTACTCAGTCCTTTCACATTAAGGATTGGATTGTGGCATTTTTTTACATCAGGTGTTAGGTATTTCCCTTGTATCTCAGAGACCAGCAGTCTGAAATTAAAATCAGGCCCTCACACTGATCAGCTGACAGGAGACCAGAGAATGAAGCAGATTACCCCTTTTGATCACTATTAATCAACCTGTGCCGAAAGTGCATATGCGTGGATAACCCATCACTTCCCCCCTTCTGTCCCATCATCAAATGTCCTGCCAATGCTGTTAACACTTATACATGAATAATGGCCACTTGGGTGAGGAACGAGAGGGCACCTGGCACCCGTGTCAAGGCAAAGAGAGTTGATGTGTTGTCATGTTTGTCAGATGGGTAGTGGACTGAGGGAATGTCTCATTATTTGAAAGTGGAGGAAGGAGGAGATCAGGCTATGGTGTCCAAAGTAGACAGAGTTAGACAGAGGAAAAGACTTCCGAGATTGTAGTGTATGTACCTTTAAGGGGAGAACGACTTTTACAGCTCCTGTATACTGTAGTACCGGCAGTGACCACACCTGTATATATACCCTGAGTAGGGCGCTGTACTGTTTAGTTTTAGAGCAACCCTCATCCGGTAAACACCTGGGCCTAGAAATTCAGTTGTTTGCGCCAGCCGCTAGCGCCTTAGGAGGAGGAGATGTGGGGCGCTAGGCGGCTAGCGGCCGGGCGCAGCGCGATCTGCGCCTCTCCCCAACTTCAGTAAAGATTTAGCGGCGGCGCAAAGCCTTTGCATGCGCTCAGCTGCGCGCGCAGATCCTGACGTCATTTCATCGTGCAACGCCCTTTGTGCGCCCCAAACCCGAAATTCAGTGGTGCCGGCCTATTGTGCGCCTGGAGCCCCTAGCGACTGGTAGAGGGGAACGGTTCCCAATCGCTGCGGGGTGCGGGGGGCGCTATTTAAAGGGGACTCCTCCTGCAGTATAAGTGGCAGCCATTTTGTGCCAATCCCTCTGTGTGAGAGACGGATATTTGGAGAGAGACAAAGGCAGAGAGCTTTCTGCTTTGACTCAGCGCTCGCACAGGTACTTGTGGCTTCAGGCCAGAGCTTTGCACTTGGATTTCACTTTCAGTGCCATAGCCTTGAGTCGCCACATATAATGGGGGCTGCAATGGGTGGAAACGTTGGCTTTCTGCATTTCATTCAAAGGGATCAGAGACGCCGTGAGAGAGTGCCAGTCATGGCCAGACGGAGATTGGCCAACAGGCGTCGGCACAGGAGGCCTTACCCAC
Source organism: Somniosus microcephalus (assembly GCF_052327205.1). NCBI lineage: Eukaryota > Metazoa > Chordata > Chondrichthyes > Squaliformes > Somniosidae > Somniosus > Somniosus microcephalus. The sequence continues at coordinate 111,468,520 of NC_140987.1, read as the reverse complement.
CCAGGGTATACCGCCAGCAGTTCTCACATCTGAACATGTCTGAGGAGCAGCGTGTTCGGAGGATGCAATTCAGAAGGGAGATGGTCACTGAGATCTGCCACCTGCTTCGCAGAGATCTGCAGCCACAGCTGAGGAGCAGGACGTCTCTGTCGGTGGCAGTGAAGGTGACGGTGGCTCTCAACTTCGATGCCACTGGCTCCTTCCAATCCGCTACTGGGGACATTGCCAACATCTCCCAGTTCGCAGAACATTGCTGCATCCGCCAGGTGAACAATGCCCTTTTCAGAAGGAGACGTCAGTACATCTCCTTCCCCATGACCCTGGACAAGCAGCAAGAGCGTGCAATCAGATTTGGAAGAATAGCGGGCTTCCCCATGGTTGAGGGCGTAGAACTGATGAACCAGCAATGGTCAGGCCTTGCTTCAGGGCTGCAGTGTGCAGGGCATGCCAGCCAAACAAGTTGACCCTTCCCCTTTAAGAGCTGACCGGCGCCAGCGTGTCTGCCTTCATTGAGCAACTCGCTGCACCTGCGCTGCGCCCGTCCTCGGTGTTAGCGCCCCGGTTCGCCAGCTTAGCACCTAATGATAGTCGTGCACCGCCTGCTTTAGCGCAGCAGCAACCTCTTGGGGCGATGCAACTGAATATCGGCGAAGGTGGCGCGAAGTTGCGCCGGGCGCAAACTTTAGTGGCCGACCGGCTGTAGCGCCCCAAACGTGGCTATACTGAATTTCTAGGCCCTGTTGTTTGTTATCTGCAGCCTCTGTCGATTATTTGAAGGACACACTACCTAAAGATATCCAGATTTAACAGTGGCGACGAGTCGTTTCAAACCTACCTGCAACTCTGAAGAAGGCGGCCGATTCCACCAGAGCGGGCGTCGACCATCCAGGGAGAACTTGAGCATCGCAGAGGAGGCTGTAGAGAGCTGGGCTTGGTTCTCCAGCCGCAACGATCCAGAGCAGCGTTCACGGGTAAGAGAGAGGGTAAAGCGCACAGGGCGCAGCCGGGGTTGAAGACCAAGCGGCGTCAACGAGAGAGGGTGAAGCGCGCAAGGCGCAGCCGGGGTTGAAGACCGAGCGGCGTCAACGAGAGAAGCGCGCAGGAAAACGCGCAGAGCAGCGTCCGCAGGACAAGTGCTGAGCAGCGTCTGCAGGGGAAGAAAAGAAAGCGCGGGAGACGCCATTTGGGCTGCAGCGGAGAAGAAAGGGAAGCACGGGAGACGCCATTTTGAGCCAGCGGAGAAGAAGGGAGAGCGCGGGAGACGCCATTTTGAGCCAGCGGAGAAGAAGGGAGAGCGTGGGAGACGCCATTTTTAGCCAGTCTAACCACACCCAGGGATGCAGAAGAGTGGCAGGGTCACAGCGTTCGACAATGAAGTCGAAGATTGGGTGACATATGCAGAACGCATCAAAGTGTACTGCAAGGCGAATGAAGTGCCAGATGCCAGGAAAGCACTGGTATTGTTGAATTCCATGGGTGCAAAAACATACGGCTTACTGCGAAACCTAGTCACTCCAGAGAAGCCAGTGGAAAAGGATTTTGAAAGCATAGTGGCAATCCTACAGGACCACTTAAACCCCACACCGCTGCTGATAGCAGAAAGATTGAAGTTTCACAAAAGGAACCAGCATAAAGACGAAAGTAATGCTGAGTATTTAATGGAACTGCGCAAGCTATCAAAACACTGCCAGTTTGGAACGTGTAATGAAATCTGTTTGTCTTGATCCTGTATTCGTTTTGCACTCATGTATATTACCCTCCCCCACTGTGTATAGTTTCACTTCCTCTTTTCCGACTAACCTGGGAGGTTCCAGGTCTTGGCTCTTGGCTCCGCCCCTGACTTCTCTTACATAAAGATCCCAGGATCTGTATGACTCATTCCTGTGAACCAGTCGGCGTGTTGAGATGTTAGCTCTGATCTTAGTGATTAAAAGCCAACTTGTTTAAGTCTATAACTTCTAGTTTTGTGGTTATTGAAGGCCCATCAATTTTAATCACTAAAGGATACTAGGATGGATCGACTCCTAAAACCAGAGCGTCTGGACTTGGATCCACATTCTGCTGAAGCATCAAATCAATTTGGACACTGGCTCAAATGCTTCGAACTCTTCGCGGGGGCCTCATCCGCTAGCGAGGTAGATAAACTGAGTCTACTGACTACTTGCGTAAGTCATCGGATTTATTTGTTCATCCGGGACGCCACCTCTTACACGGAGGCCATCACTATCCTGAAGGCCCAATACCAGAGGTCGGTAAATGAAGTGTACGCCAGGCATCTGCTGGCTACACGCAGGCAGCGACCAGAGGAATCAATGAACGATTTCTTACAGGGCCTAAAGGACCTGGTCCAGGACTGTAACTGCAAGGCCGTGACGGCCAACGCGTACTCTGAGGAATTGGTCCGCGATTCCTTCATCACGGGCCTCAAATCGAATTATATCCGGCAGAGACTGCTGGAGAAGGAGGTCCTGGACTTAAAAAAGGCAGTGGCCACTGCGCGATCGCTGGACGTGGCCCAGAAAAACTCTGACTCTTATTCTTCCGGCCATGCGGCCCTCACCGCCTCGTGCGCGCCGAGGGGGCCGCCATCTTGGAATCAGCCATCTTCCCCATCCAGGTCTCAGACCAGCTCTACGCCGCCGAAGTCCCCGCACAGAAGTTCACCCAGGAGTCCTACTACAGCGGCAATGTCTCGAGGCCCGAAATGCTACTTCTGCGGCCAGGCCAAGCACCCCAGACAACGATGCCCAGCGAAGGACGCTACATGCTTCAAATGTAAGAAAAAGGGGCATTTTAGCAAAGTCTGCAGGGGGAATCCGATTTCCAACTCTGTCACCGCCTCGTGCGTGCCGTGCGGGCCGCCATCTTGGGATCCGCCATCTTTTCCCGACTCAACGGCCGCCCAGGGCTCAACAGTGGCTTCGATAACGGTGGATCAATCCAGGCCACACCTGTTGACAAAATCCATGATGGACATACAGGTAAACGGGAATTTAACAAAATGTTTAATTGACTGTGGGAGTACCGAGAGTTTTATCCACCCTAGCCTGGTACGGCGGCACTCATTAACGGTAACCCCTACACGGAGCAGAATTGCTATGGCTGCTAAGCCCCACACTTGTGGTAACGCTGACTGTAAAAGGCACGGACTACAAGGATTTTAAACTCCTGGTGATGCCAGAACTCTGTGTTAATGTAATCTTGGGCCTGGACTTCCAGTGCCACCACAAAAGTGTCACGCTAGCATATGGCGGGTCCCAGCCGCCACTCACAGTCTGTGGCCTATCAACCTTAAAAATCAGCCCGCCCTCTTTATTCGCTAATCTCGCTCCGAACTGTAGGCCCATAGCGACCAAAAGTAGACGGTACAGTCTGGAAGACAGACACTTTATCAAGGCGGAAGTGGACAGACTCCTGCGGGAAGGCATTATTGAATGCAGTACCAGCCTGTGGCATGCCCAAGTAGTCATAGTTAAAAATAGCGAAAAGAAACGGATGGTAATTGACTACAGCCAGACTGTTAATATTTATACCCAGCTGGACGCCTACCCTTTACCACGCATATCAGAAATGGTCAACCAGATTGCGCAATACCGAGTCTTCTCGACTATCGACCTCAAATCCGCGTATCACCAGCTCCCCATTAGAACGGAGGACCGCCCATACACCGCCTTCGAGGCGAACGGGCGCCTCTACCATTTTCTCAGAGTGCCCTTCGGAGTAACAAATGGGGTCTCGGTCTTCCAACGTGAGATGGACCGCATGGTTGATGAGAATAAACTACAAGCTACCTACCCCTATCTGGACAATGTCACTATCTGCGGGCACAACCAGCAAGACCACGATCTAAATCTTGCAAGATTTTTAAAAACTGCCCTAAAGCTGAATCTAACCTACAACGAAGACAAATGTGTCTTCAACACAACCCGTCTCTGTATCCTCGGCTGTGTGGTGGAAGATGGGGTAATTGGACCGGACCCTGACCGATTACGCCCCCTAAAGGAACTGCCCCGCCACACAATCCCAAAGCTTTAAAAAGGTGACTGGGATTTTTTTCGTATTATGCCCAATGGGTGCCCAATTACTCTGATAAGGCCCGACCCCTCATTAAATCGACGTCCTTCCCACTATCAGCTGAAGCTCTGGAGGCTTTCACCAGTATTAAACAGGACATTGAAAGGGCTGCAGTGTGTGCAGTGGACGAATGCATTCCCTTTCAAGTCGAAAGTGATGCATCAGACTTTGCCTTAGCTGCGACCCTCAATCAGGCTGGGAGACCTGTGGCCTTCTTCTCCTGAACCCTTCAGGGACCTGAAATCAGGCACTCTTCTGTCGAGAAGGAGGCACAGGCTATAGTGGAGGCAGTGCGGCACTGGAGACACTACCTAGCCGGCAAACGTTTCACCCTGCTCACCGACCAGCGGTCAGTGGCTTTCATGTTTAATAACAAACAAAGGGGGAAAATCAAGAATGACAAAATACTCAGGTGGAGGATCGAACTATCCACGTTTGACTATGATATTATGTACAGGCCGGGAGCCCTTAATGAACCCCCAGACGCCCTATCGCGGGGAATGTGTGCCAGCATTCATATGGACAAATTACAGGGTCTCCACAATGACCTCTGTCACCCAGGGGTCACCCGACTATACCATTTTATAAAGTCCCGCAATCTGCCCCACTCCATCGAGGAGGTCAGGGCAATGACCAGAGCCTGCCGCATCTGTGCGGAATGCAAGCCTCATTTCTACAGGCCTGACCGTGCACACCTTATCAAAGCCACACAGCCATTCGAGCGCCTAAGTCTGGACTTCAAGGGACCCCTTCCCTCTGCCGACCGTAACGTATACTTCCTCAATATCATTGATGAATATTCCCGCTTCCCCTTCGCCATTCCCTGCCCAGACATGACCAGTGCCACGGTCATCAAGTGTCTCTGTAATCTATTCTGCATGTTTGGCATGCCGAACTACATACACAGCAATAGGGGGACGTCATTCATGAGTGACGAGCTGCGCCAGTTCTTGCTCTCGAAGGGGATAGCCACTAGCAGAACCACTAGCTACAACCCCCGGGGTAATGGGCAAGTGGAAAGGGAGAATGCTACTGTTTGGAAGGCTGTCACGTTAGCCTTAAAGTCAAAAGGCCTTCCGACCTCCCGCTGGCAGGAAGTCCTCCCAGACGTGCTCCACTCCATAAGGTCTCTGTTATGTACTGCCACTAACGCTACACCTCACGAAAAGATGTTTGTTTTCCCCCGGAAATCCACCTCGGGCATATCTCTATCCACGTGGCTGACGTCTCCGGGGACAGTACTATTACGGAAGCACGTGAGAGGCCATAAAACGGACCCCCTTGTGGAAAAGGTACAGCTCCTCCATGCAAACCCTCAGTATGCCTATATCGAATACTCTGACGGGTGAGAGGACACTGTTTCCATAAAAGACCTCGCTCCCTCAGGGAGCGGAGAGAACGATGGGAGACTACCGATGAAGACCTACACTACAAAGAGACAGGATGCCCAAAGGTATCAATACTCAACTTTAACCTGGAGGACACTGCAGATAACCTGGAAGACACTGCGGAGGCCCGGACAGTGGAGGAACCAGAATCCACTCCCCTAGAGGCACCCCAACCGGCTTTGCACCGATCACTGAGAACTGCAAAACCTCCTGACAGACTCACTTATACCAACTTTTAAGAAACATCACCCCGATGGACTAAATCTATAGAAGGGGTGAATGTAATGAAATCTGTTTGTCTTGATCCTGTATGCACTTTGCACTCATGTATATTACCCTCCCCCACTGTGTATAGTTTCACTTCCTCTTTCCCGACTAACCTGGGAGGTTCCAGGTCTTGGCTCTTGGCTCCGCCCCTGACTTGTCTTACATAAAGATCCCAGGATCTGTATGACTCATTCCTGTGAACCAGTCGGCGTGTTGAGATGTTAGCTCTGATCTTAGTGATTAAAAGCCAACTTGTTTAAGTCTATAACTTCTAGTTTTGTGGTTATTGAAGGCCCATCAGAATGGGACTAGCAGATACTTTAAGGGACAAGTTTGTGTGTGGGCTTCAAAGTGAAGGAACCCAGAAACGGCTTCTATCAGAAAAGGATCTTACGCTGGACAAGGCTTTCAACATGGCAGTATCACACGAAGCAGCCGCACGGGGCGCTGCAGAGATACAACGGAGACCGCAAGAATATGGCACAAATGAAATGTCATATGGAGCAGCGAAGTGTTATCGCTGCGGCAGAACAACACACGACCATAAGGATTGTTGGTTCAAGGACCAAGTGTGCAGACAGTGTGGAAAAGTAGGACACATAATAAGAGTCTGCAGGTCGGGAAAGAAAACCAGCAGCAAGAAACCTCCACAGGAGAAGTACAAAAAGTTACATAAGGTGACGGAGAGTAGTTCAGACGAACAGAAAAGTGATACAGACTCCGGAAGCAAGGAGCTGGGTTGTCTGAAACTACATAATGTAACCAAAATGGAGGATCACCAAACTATCTGTGTCACGCTCAAGATAGACGGAGTCCAAGTGAAAATGGAATTGGACACAGGATCAGCCCTAACAGTCATAAACCGAAGGGACTGCAAGTGGCTATTCTCACATATACCCTTGAGAGATACAGAGATTGTCTTGAAGACGTACACGGGGCAAAATGTCTACCCCAAAGGAAAAATAAGGGTGAACGTGATATACAACGGCAAGGAAACACCAAAAATGGACCTATATGTATTGCCAGATGGAGGACCACCACTACTAGGATGCGAATGGATCCGGAAGATACAGTTAGATTGGCATTCCATACAAGCACTGATGGTAGATGCCAAAAAGGATGACGACGTCACACCTGGACGATTGTCAAAAATGCTAACTGACGCACAAGAAGTGTTCCAGGAGGGACTCGGAACACTGAAAGGCATAACAGCGACAATCAAAATAGAGGAAAATGCAAGCCCAAAGTTTTTTAAGGCGAGACCGGTGCCTTATGCGATCCGCCCAGCCGTCGAAGCAGAGCTGGAAGGTTTGGAACGTTCTGGAGTACTGTCCAAAGTGGACTGGAGTGAATGGGCTACACCCATCATTCCTGTAATGAAGAGGTCGTTGAGTAATACGCCTGGGGAACCAAAGAAGATTCGCATCTGTGGGGACTTTAAGGTGACAGTGAACCCAATCCTTCATACGGTACAATATCCGCTTCCGCGGATTGAAGATATTTTCGCCTCGCTATCTGGAGGAAAACGCTTCACTAAGATTGATCTGGCCCAGGCGTACCTGCAAATGGAGGTAGAAGAAGCCTTGAAACAGTACCTCACGATCAACACTCATAAAGGTCTCTACCAATACAACCGGCTGGTGTTCGGGGTAGCATCAGCTCCGGCTATTTGGCAAATGGCAATGGATCAAGTCCTGCAAGAGATTCCAGGGACCTAGTGTTATTTGGACAACATCCTGGTCACGGGCGAAAATGACAGTGATCACCTCGCCAACCTGGAGCAGGTGCTCACTAGATTGAAGGAATATGGGCTCCGAGCTAATCGCCACAAATGCGAGTTTTTCCAGAAGCAGATCTCGTATTGTGGCCATGTTATTGATGAAGAGGGGTTACATAAGTCCCCTGAAAAGATTGAGGCAGTAGTCAAGGCTCCAGCACCGGAAAATGTGTCACAACTGAGGTCGTTCCTCGGGCTGGTGAACTATTACCATAAGTTCTTGCCGAATTTGTCTCCAGTACTACACCCACTGAACACCCTACTGCAAACGGGGGTACCATGGAAGTGGAATGACGAATGTAAACGAGCTTTCCAGAATTGCAAAGAATTGATCACATCAAAAGAGGTGTTGGCTCATTTCAACCCAGCACTACCAATTTGGTTGGCGTGTGATGCATCACCCTAAGGTATTGGAGCGGTGCTGTCGCACAAATTCCCGGACGGCTTGGAGAGGTCAGTAGCCTTTGCGTCTCGGTCACTAACCTCAGCCGAGCGTAACTACGCCCAGACTGACAGGGAGGCCCTCAGCCTAGTGTGGGGAGTGAAAAAGTTCAACCACTATCTGCACGGGCAGAAGTTCACATTGCTGACTGACCACCAACCACTGGTCTCCATCTTTAATCCAAAGAAAGGCGTTCCGGTGATGACTGCGCAATGGCTACAAAGATGGTCCCTTTTTCTAGGGGTGAACCAATATGAAATAGAGTATAAGGGCACGAAACAGCATGGAAATGCTGATGGGCTATCACGCCTGCCACTGCCTACTGCGGAGGAAGCACCAGCAGTGGACCCTGTCGAAATATTTTATTCGTCTATGATTGAACGCTTGCCAGTAACTAACGCGGATATAGAGAAGGAGACCCGAAATGACCCAACACTGTCTCGGGTATATGATTTGACGGTGAAGGGATGGCCAACACATGGCGACTCACTGTTGCCAGCATTCTCATCCAGAAGAGAACAGCTGTCAGTATGCCAGGGGACCTTGATGTGTGGATCCCGAGTGGTAATTTCACCCAAGTTAAGGGAGAGAGTGCTCAATGAGCTTCACGAAGGCCATTTGGGAGGGGTGAAAATGAAAAGCCTTGCTAGGGCTTATGTGTGGTGGCCGGGGATCGATCAGCAAATCGAGGACCTGACAAAGAGCTGCTCAGGATGCCAGAAGGTCCAAAATGCACCACCACATGCCCCTCTGCACCCATGGGAGCGGCCCTCCTCTCCATGGCAAAGGGTGCATATTGATTTTGCTGGTCCATTCATGGACTCAATGTTTTTAATAGCCGTGGATGCGCACTCGAAATGGCCTGAGGTGATCAAAATGTCCTCCACCATCATGGAGAAAATGATTGCAGTCCTACGGACCATATTTGCCAGGAACGGCTTGACAGAGCAGATTTGCTCTGATAACGGACCACAGTTTGTGTCCGAAGAGTTTCGGAAATTTATGAAAAGGAATGGGGTAAGGCATTACACATCCGTCCCGTATCATCCAGCCACAAATGGATTGGCTGAGAGGTTCGTACAAACCTTTAAAAAGGCAGTAAGGGCCATGTGCAATGACGACATTCCACTGCAGCATAAGGTGGACAATTTCCTGTTAGCCTACAGAAATGAGACATATGCAGTTACCAACCAGACCCCGGCCATGATGTTCTTTAACCGAAGGTTGAGATCTCGTCTGGATTTGCTCAGACCAAATGTACGAAGAGATGTTGAGAATAAGCAATTCCAGCACATCAATGAGAAGCCGACAAGGAGCTTCAATGTAGGGCAACCAGTCTTGGCCCGCGACTAACGAACAGAGAAATGGCAACCAGGAACGATATGCACACGGCAGGGGCCACTAATGTACACAGTGGATGTTGGGGAGAACATTGTGAGATGCCATGTCGACCAGATCCTAGCGTCACAGGAACGAGTCAACCCCATGTCTCGCGTACCTGGTAATGAACCCGACATACAGGTAGCATCTACCCAGAAACAGTAGTATCGGAAGCTGATGAACCAACCGATGACAGGGGGCCAGAATCGCCTCCGCACCAAGAGCAAGACACTCAGGAAAGGCGCTATCCAGAAAGGATCAGGAAGCCGCCCCAAAGACCGAATTTATAAATGGACTATTTTCAGTTAATGTTGCATGTTAAAAGTGTTAATTGTTAAATGAATGTTACGGTACTGTTAATCTAAAAGGGGAGGAATTGTAGTGTATGTACCTTTAAGGGGAGAACTACTTTTACAGCTCCTGTATACTGTAGTACCGGCAGTGACCACACCTGTATATATACCCTGAGTAGGGCGCTGTACTGTTTAGTTCTAGAGCAACCGTCATCCAGTAAACACCTGTTGTTTGTTATCTGCAGCCTCTGTCGATTATTTGAAGGACACACTACCTAAAGATATCCAGATTTAACAGAGATGATCTGTCCTCTGATGTTCCTTGTAGCAGTCAGTAAGGACTCCTTTGAGTGCTCGTCACCCTGATGGTCTGTGTGGTATCTTGAGCTGGCCATAGATGGAGACAGACACAGGTTAACTCCATAACATGGTTTAATCAACACTTGCACATAAAAGCTTCTGCCATGAGGCAGCAAAAACAAAGAGTACAACCAGTACAGATCAGACTTAACTCAGGAGAGCAATTGCCACAGCACCACCTGGTGGATCAGGTTACACATAACCTCCCAGGTTACTACACTCCTCCCCCCTTAAGATTGCCATATGCAATTCTTAAACAATAACCCTTACTAGGTACTACGTTTTAACTAACCAGTATGCTCTAACCATGGTTAACCCCTGACTAATTTAATAGGTTTGTATAAGTCTTTCTGGTTGCTTGCGAATCCCTTGTGAATGTCTTAATTCCACTTGTGGTGGATTCTCAGATTCATTCGCACTTGAGATTGGAGTAGTCTCTGATGTTGGTTTTACTCTGTCCTGCTGTGGCCTGGCAGTACCAGTGTCCACTGGCACCTTATAAGCTGTGCTGGGTCCTGGAGCAGCCTCCTCTACTGCCCTTTGTTCCTTCTGAGGCAGTTCCCCCTGCTGCCGGCTGAAAAGCTGATCCACATGCCGACAAACCCCTCGACCATTCCCTAGTAACACGGAGTACGACACAGGTCCTGTAATGTCCTGGATTAGTCCTGGTATCCATTTAGGTCCATAACCGAAGTTCCGGGTGTACACAGAGTCCCCTATGGTGAAATGGCGAGCTTTAGTATGTTTGTCATGGTACGCTTTTTGGTTTGTTTGTTTTGTCTCAACCTTGCTTTTGAGATCTGGGTGTATCAGGTCTAACGTGCACCGCAACTTTCTCCCCATCATCAACTCAGCCGGAGAAAGCCCCGTGGTAGCTTGGGGTGTTATACGATATCTAAACAAGGCTCTATTGAGCTTGGTCTCCAGGGTGTCACCTGAGCTCTTCCTCATGAGCTCCTTAAAAGTCTGCATGGCTCGCTCGGCTAACCCATTTGAGGCTGGGTGATATGGAGCCGAGGTGACATGTGTGATTCCATTCCTTACCATGAATTCTTTGCTCCCTTCACTAACAAAACACTGTGCATTGTCGGATACAATCATTTCTGGAATACCATGCGTGCTGAAGCTGTTCCTGAGACAATTCAGTGTGGCATCAGTCGTTGCAGAGCTCACTGGATAAACGTCGATCCACTTTGAGTGAGCGTCAACCAGCACCAAAAACATTTTGCCCATAAAAGGTCCCGCATAGTCTATGTGAATTCTCCTCCAGCGTTTGCTGGGCCACTCCCAGGGATGGAGTGGTGCCCCGGCAGGTGCTTTCCTCTGTTCCTGACATATAGTGCATGACTTTACCTTTGACTCAATTTCAGCATCCAAGTTAGGCCACCACAGGTAGCTTCTAGCCAGTCCTTTCATTCTAGTCATTCCTGGGTGCGATTGATGCAACTGTTCCATCAAAGTAGAGCATCCCCGCTCTGGGACTATGATGCGTGCTCCCCATAGCACACATCCATCTTGGAGACTGAGCTCGTGCTGTCTCTGTCTGTACAGCACGAACTCCGGTCCCTCACGGTGATCTGGCCAGCCTTTCAACACATACTCACGGACCCTTGACAGAACGGGGTCCTTGGCTGTCCAGCCCTGGATTTGCACTGAAGTCATCAGGGGACTGATCTCCTGAACCAGCATCAGGACGTGCTCCTCAGGGGAAGTACTGCGAGGAGATTTTGAGAGGGGCAGGCGGCTGAGAGCATCCGCGTTCCCGTTTTCCTTGCCGGCTCTGTACGTGATCACATATTCATAGGCTCTTAGTATTACTGCCCATCTCATTATTCTCTGTGATGCCATTTGAGGCACCGCTTTCATCTCATTCAGTAAGCTAATAAGAGGCTTGTGGTCAATACTGATTACAAACTTCCTCCCATATATGTACTTATGGAATTTCTTTACTCCAAATATAATGGCCAACCCCTCTTTATCAAGCTGTGAATAGTTCTTTTCCGCAGCTGTGAGCATGTGTGAAACAAACACGATGGGCCTTTCTGCTCCATCTGGCATGCGGTGGGCCAACACTGCCCCCACTCCATAGGGTGATGCGTCGCAGGACATTATCAGCGCCTTCTTCTCGTCGTAATGCACTAACACCCTGCTGGACTGAAGTAGCTCCTTTGACTGCTGAAACGCTTTCGCTTGCTCTGGCCCCCAACGCCATGGCTCCTCCTTTCTCAGCAGTTTGTGCAGGGGTGCCAGCAGCATCGATAAGTTTGGAAGAAACCGGTTATAATAATTCAGGAGCCCTAGATAGGCTTTCAGTTCAGTCACTGAGGCGGGTGCAGGTGCATCCTGCACTGCCCGCACTTTCCCTGGTAATGGATGGAGGCCTGTGGCATCCACCCAATGTCCCAGGAATGTAACTTCCTTCTCCATGAAACTACACTTACTCCGTTTCAGGCATAGCCCCGCCTCTTCCAGCTGCTGTAGCACTTTGTCCAGTGTTTTTAAGTGATCCTGATCGTCACTTCCTGTTAGCAGAATATCATCTAAGTACACGGCCACCTTTGGAATGCCCTGCAGAATGCCCTCCATAGTCCGTTGGAATATTGCTGGGCTAGAATTAACACCAAATGGTAACCTGGCATACGTGAACAGCCCCTTGTGCGTGTTCACCGTGACAAACTTTTTTGATTCTTCATCTAGCAATATCTGCTGATACGCATGACTCATGTCCAGTTTGCTGAATCTTTCTCCCCCAGCGAGCGATGTTAACATGTCCTCCATTCTCGGAATGGGGTACTGTTCCAGTGATGATACTCTGTTCACTGTTAACTTATAGTCACCACACACCCTTACGTTACCGTCGGGCTTCAATACCAGGACTATTGGTGCCGCCCAGTCTGAAAATTTCACTGGTTCTATTACTTTGTCCTTTAGCAGGCGATCTAGTTCCGCCTCAACCTTGGTTTTCATTGCAAAAGGTACCGACCTTGGTTTAAAGAAACAAGGCGTGGCATCACTGGCTACATGAACCTTGGCTGTGGCTCCCCTTAAGGTGCCCAGTTCGTCCTTGAACACTAACTCATGCTTCATCAGCACTTCTTGCAGTGCCTCTGTACTGTCCTCCATTTTATTCATTGCCTGCCAGTCCACACTCAACTCACTGATCCACCCTCGCCCTAACAGGTTTGGCCCTGACCCTGCTACCACTACCACCGTAAGCTCTTTGGTGACTCCTTTGTGTTCCACTTGTACTTTGGCCGCCCCCAAAATGTCCACCTTCTGTCCTGTGTAGGTTTTGAGACTAATGGGGCATGTACCTAGCTCTGGTACTTTTGCTTCCCCCCATAGCTTGGCGTACTCAGTCTGCGACGTTATGGTTACACTACATCCGGTGTCAATCTCAAACTTTACTTGACCTCCGTTCACTATCAAATACTGAGTGAGAAGGGGTACGTTGGGCCTTGAAGTGTCTATACTGTATATAGTGAAAACCTTCTCACTAGACTCACTAGACTCTTCCTCTTGTATGTAATTTGCCCGCTCTGTGTACTTCTCCCTCCCCCCTTTAGCATGCTTTGCCCCTTTAGCACTGCTTCTCTCACTCACTGCCCTTTTACAGACTTTCTTTAAGTGCCCTATTTTTCCACAATTGTGGCACTTTGCCTTTGCAAACCTGCAGTCCTTTGCATAATGGCTCGTCCCGCCGCATCGGTAGCAATCCCCAACTCCGACTGGTGGACTTTCGCGCCAACTTCCATCTTGAACACAGCTCCTCCCATTGGTTTACTCCATTTCTCCTTGCTCATACTGTTTAAGTCCTTAATGTCCTTGTTAGCCATCTCCATGGCTTGTGCTTTTTTAAGTGCCGTCTCAAACGTTAATCCTTCTTCTGACAGCAACCTTCGCTGTATACTGTCGTCGTTAACTCCGCAGACTAGTCTGTCCCTTAACATGACTGTGAGCGTATTTCCAAAATTACAGTCCTGTGCGAGCTTCTGAAGCTCCTCCACATACTCAGTAACGCTTTCTTCCGGCCTCCTAATCCTCGAATTGAATTTCCATCTCTGTACTATTTCACTAGGTTTCGGATTGAAATGATTCTTTAGTAGACTCACCAACTCGTCAAAAGATTTTTCTCCTGGCCGCTCCGGGCTCAGCAGATTCCTCATCCGTGTATAGGTTTGCGCTCCCACACGACTCAGTAAAATGGCCCTTTTCTTTTCAGCACTGTCCACCTCGTTTGCCATAAAGAAATGGCTCAGTATTTCACAATACTCCTCCCAAGACTGCGACTTGCTGTCAAAAGGTGCCACGGAGCCTACCGTTCCTGCCATCCTTGGAGTCCGGTCACTTCAGCCAAAAAATCAAACTCCGTTTCGACTCCCGCGGCCTAGCCTCGTGCTTTTCCGACTAGTTTGCTAACCAACCCGAGCACCTCTTCCGAATACTCCAAAACTTTTCCGTCCTTTATTCTCGTCGCCATATGTGGTATCTTGAGCTGGCCATAGATGAAGACAGACACAGGTTAACTCCGTAACATGGTTTAATCAACACTTGCACATAAAAGCTTCTGCCATGAGGCAGCAAAAACAAAGAGTACAACCAGTACAGATCAGACTTAACTCAGGAGAGCAATTGCCACAGCACCACCTGGTGGATCAGGTTACACAGACTGTAGTAACCTCCCAGGTTACTACAGTCTGCTCCAAGTAGCTCTGGATCCATCAGTACCAAGGCCTCCTTCTTAGTCATGTCAAGGCACAGCCCTTCCTGAAAGGCAAAGTTGTGAAACATACAACAGGCTATCACTATTTTTGACTCCCGATTGATTGCATCCTGGATCTTAGGGAAATCAGTTATCCCATAAAACTATATGAGCCTACCTCTGCTAACTTGCTATAATGCCAAAGGCTTTGAATTGGGCTGCTCTGCTGTAAAGGTCATCAGTGAGCCGGTGAATGCATGCCCGAGTTACTCCCTAGTCGATGTTGCAGAGATCCCTTTTGGCTGCCTGAAATGACCCTAAGCCGTAGAAGTTAGCCGAGGCATAAATATAAGAGCAGGGAGGTTATGATGGAGCTGTACAAAACGCTGGTAAGGCCACAGCTGGAGTACTGTGTGCAGTTCTGGTCACCACACTATAGGAAGGATGTGATTGTTTGGAGAGGGTGCAGAGGAGATTTACCAAGATATTACATGGGCTGGAGCGCTTCAGCTATGAAGAAAGACTGGACAGGCTGGGGTTGTTTTCCTTGGAGCAGAGAAGGCTGAGGGGGGACCTGATTGAGGTATACAAAATTATGAGGGGCATAGATAGGGTGGATAGAAAGGAACTTTTCCCCTTAGTAGAGGGGTCAATAACAAGGGGGCATAGATTTAAGGTAAGGGGCAGGAGGTTTAGAGGGGATTTGAGGAAAAACTTTTTCACCCAGAGGGTGGTTGGAATCTGGAACTCACTGCCTGAAAGGGTGGTAGAGGCAGGAACCCTCACAACATTCAAGAAGCATTTGGATGAGCACTTGAAATGCCATAGCATACAAGGCTACGGACCAAATGCTGGAAAATGGGATTAGATTAGACAGGGCTTGATGGCCGGCGCGGACGCGATGGGCCGAAGGGCCTCTTTCTGTGTTGTATAACTCTATGACTCTAAGGCCTAGAAATTGGGTATAGCCCCACTTGAGGCATTAGAACTGGCGCTGCGCAAAGTTTATAGCCAGACGCAACTTACCGCCGCCTGGCGCGATATTGGGTTGCATCACCCCCAAAGATGATTGAGGCATGAATTCAGGCATTGCACGGGACTCCGAAGGTGCAAAACCTCCAACGCAACCCAATATCGGTGCGGACGGGCGCAGCACAGGTGCTCTCAATTACCGATAACCACGAGACTTCCAGGCGCCAGCCGGCTCTTAAAGGGGTGGGTCAGTCAGCCTCAGCTTCCACACTCAGCGCCTTGTAGGCCTCAGAATCAGCGCAGGCCCTTCTCTGGCACTAAAACCTTGGACCAAATGGAGAAGGTGAGACAGAGAGCAGAGCACTTCAGCAATGAGGCTCTGGAGCAATTGGTGCCCGCAGTGGTGCGCCGTCGAGATGTTCTGTACCCAGACAATGGCAGGAGGCCGAATCATAAGGACTACCGACGAGCTTGGAGGGATGTATGCCAGAGGGTCAACTCTAGCAACATGGTGACCAGGAGCCCTGTCCAATGCAGAAAGAAATTCAACAACCTCACTCGGGTCATCAGGGTGAGTGTTGTTTCTGCAAACTTCTGCATCCCTTCAATTGCACCTGTCTTTATGGCTACAGGGTAGGCTGTGCCCCATTGCCCATCTGCCAGCAAGCACCAATGGCCCTTTCTGGGCACACACATCCACATTTGACTCAGGGCATCATGTAAGGGCTCTTGCACCATGGGGGGCATGAGATGCTCACTCAGGGCATCATGTAAGGGCTCTTGCACCATGGGGGGCATGAGATGATCAGTAAGGGCATCATGTAACATAACTTCCCCTCCTTTCCCCTGCAGTCCAAGCTGGCGAAGATTCGCAAAGACCAGCTTCAAACTGGTGGAGGACCTCCACAAGTGGTCACTCTCACGGATCTCGAGGAGAGAGTGCACCAGATTCTTGGAGGACGTGTGAGTGGTCCTGTTACCACTGCAGCTGCCGACCCCATTGTCGACAGCGATGGTAAGGTTCTCACCTTTTACAACTGTCTCCTTCCACTTGTTCCCCCCGCCAGCATGCTTTCTCACTGTGGACCCATGTCATAGCCTTGCCACAATCTGGCATCCCTTGCTGCCAAGCTGTCCTTTTGCTAAAGCCACTCTTCCACCTCCCTGCTTTCAGATGCTGCATCACCAGCTCGGGAGCCGGGCCCTGAAGCTGCCAGTGCCAGTGCCTCTGGAGGCGAGGATCAGGAGGAAGCCAGACCATCCGTTCCAGCCTCAAGGGAGCCTACACATCTGCAGCCTGGGGATAGTCGTTCCCTGGAGGGGAGGGGGGGGGTGCTCTGATGAGGAGCCAGTTGCCGGAACAAGCAGCCTGCAGCAACGTGAGGGGGGTAGGCAAGTTCGGGGACCGGCTCCCCGGAGGGCAAGGCAGGGCACGATGACTGCTGCACAGAGTGCAGAGGAGGTGCGTAGCCTTGCGAAATGAGCACCCAGGCCCGGCTCAGGCACACTGAGCTTATGGCTGCAGTGGGGAGGATGCCTCAGTCGATCGACACACTGGCAAAGAGTGTGCTGGACTTTGGGGCAGCAATGGAGAGGACTGTCCAGGGCTTCGGGGCAGCAATGGAGAGGACTGTCCAGGGCTTCGAGGCCGCTATGGAAGGGACCGTTCAGAGCTTCGGACAATCCCTGGAAAGGTCAGTCCAGGGCTTGTCCGAGGCAGTGGAACGGACTGCTCCGGCCTTGTCCGAAGCAATGGAAAGAACTGTCCAGGGCTTCTCCGAAGCACTGGCACCTGCCACACAGGTCCTCACTGCTGCCACGCAGTCACTTGCTGGCCTCGTCCACACCCAGATTGAGGCAACGCGAACTCTCACTGCTGCCACCCTATCTGCATCAGCCAGGATCACCCCGGGCCCTTCCAGTACCACAGGAGGCCAGGAATCAGTGGAGCAGTCGATTGTGGCGGATGATCCGAACTGGTTCCCTCAGAGAGCCAGTGTGTCGTCCGACCATGGTGCAGGTGTCCTCTCTCGGCAGGTGAGCATTGCTCATGCCACCGCTGGAACGTCTGCAGTGCAGCTGCCACCACCTGCAGTGCACACTGCTTCCAGCCATGCCCAGTTGAAGCAGCCAGCTTCCGCGCCCTCCAAGCCCAGAGGTCGTCTAGGCTGTCCCTCAGGGGCTTCTGCGCTTCCAGACACTCAGCAGGCGTCCCCCAGCCTTGACGCCGCCACTGGGGTTCAATTACGTAGGAGCTGCAGGGAGGGAAGGGGCCGACCGCGAAAGAGAAGTCGGTCTCCATCAAGGGGCCAGCAGTAGAGGGAGGTGCTGAGACGTATCTTTCTCCAAATTCAAGGACGCCCTCACCTGTTGTGATTGTTTGTGATTGCTTGTTTAGTTTCGCGGCTTTGCCAGAGAGTTATCTGTTATTTTGTTAGTTATGGTTTCTGTTGACATGACATTGTAATGCTGGAAGAAAGCACTTTTTTGACAATAAAGAATTTTTTTTATTTACAATGGTACTCCGAACTATTTACAATCATGGTGGCCTTCATAGGCTTTGTGCGAGCCGAAGTGCGCGGTATGAATGACACCCATCATTCCGTCAGAGGGGCCTAGAACCGAGTCCTTATGAGCCTCTGACGGACGGCCCTTCCAGTTTCAGGAGCCCTCCCATCTTCCTCCTCCTCCTCCTCCTCCTCGTCCGCATGCTCCTCCTCCTCCTCCTCGTCCGCCTGCTCTGCTGGACCTTGAGGGTCAGCTGGCATTGGCTGGGTTCGTCGAATGGCCAAGTTGTGGAGCATGCAGCAGACGACGATGATGCGACCCACTTGCTCCGGCGAGTACTGCAGGGCTCCCCCTGAATGGTCCAGACAGCGGAAACGCTGTTTGAGCACACCAATAGTGTGCTCCACAATGTTCCTGGTCGCCTGATGGCTGCTGTTGTAAAGGAGTGGGGTCATGAGCCATGGGCAGAGAGGATAGCCCTTGTCGCCAAGAAGCCAGCCTCGTGGGTGAGCCGGGCCCTCAAAAAGGTCAGAAACTGAGGTCTGCCGCAGGATGAACGCATCGTGGCTGCTCCCAGGGAATTGGGCGTTGACTGCGATGATCATCTGCCGGTGGTCACAGACCAGCTGGACATTGAGGGAGTGGAACCCCTTGCGGTTGCAGAACTCCTCAGGATTCTATAATGGTGCCCGCAAAGCCACGTGTGTGCAATCAATGGCCCCCTGTACCATGGGGAAGTCCGCAATAGCAGCGAAGCCCTGCGCATGCTCCCCCTGCTTCTCCAGGGTCACAGGGAAGGTGATTAATTCACGCCTCCTTCTATAGAGGGCAGCTGTCACTTGCCGGATGCAACAATGCACTGCAAATTGTGATATATTCGCGATGTCCCCAGTGGCTGACTGAAAGGATCCGCTGGCGTAAAAGTTGAGGGCAACAGTCACTTTGACGGCCACCGACAGAGAGGTCCTGCACCGTAGATGCGGCTGCAGATCTTCAGCAAGCAGGTGGCACAGCTCAGTCACAACCTCCTTACCGAATCTGAGCCTTCGCAGACACTGCTCCTCCGACATGTTAACGTATGACACCTGCTGCCTGAAAACCCTCTCAGCGTATCGTCGGATTGGGCGACCTCCATTGACCCTCCTCCTTCTGGCCAATCCCGGCCCTCTCTCCCGCCGTCTCTGTGCCCCTGCCAAATGTCCGACCATGAGGACTGTAGTGTATGTGCCTTTAAGAGCCCCATGTGTGCTGTAATGCCGGTAATGGCCACTCGGGCTATATAAGCCTGTATATTGTGTTATATCCGTTAGTACACTCCCAGACGTTGCTTAGTAAACACCTATGAACCAACTCCTGTCTTCAGTGTCTCTATCAACACACGGACACTACAGTGGCAACGAAGTGGAAACGGACTTACCTGCAATTCGGCAGCACCTCAAGGACATCGATTCCTCGAAGACTCAAGGAAGTGAAAGAAGCTGTGGTTTCACCAGCTGGCCAAGCTGGTGGCAGGTACTGCGCTAATCCTTCCTGGGCGTCAGGCTGGGGCTCCAGCGGCTGGCTCTACAGCTGGGACAAGCAGCGAAATCGGAGGCAAGCAATAACAGATGGGGAGGGAGCACTCGGGAGACAGCCAGCACTGCAAGCAGGTCGGCGTTCAGACCTAGAGAGAAAGTCCAGCGGGAACGAGTCTCCAAATGTAAATAAAAAAAAATTTTAAAAAAAGAAAGGAAACCGCGAGAAACAGCTTTGTCATCGGCAGCAGCGGCAGGAAAGCGCGGGAAGCACCATATCTTTTCTGCAGACAAGAAAGAAAAGCGCGGGAAGCGCCATATCTTTTCTCAGATGCCTAAGTCTGGCAATATTAATGCTTTTGATAGCAAAATAGAGGATTGGACCACACATGTGGAAAGAGTAGAGGTATATTGCACTGCAAATGGAATAGAAGATGAAAAAAAAGCTTCAGTACTGCTGAATCTAATGGGCGCAAAGGCATACGGGCTGTTACGAAATTTAATCACTCCAGCCAAACCAAAGGACAAGGATTTTAAAGAAATTGTTGATACCCTGCAGGAGCACTTAAACCCAACACCACTACTGATAGCGGAACAATTCAAATTCTTCAAGAGAAATCAACACAAGAATGAAAGTAACGCTGATTACTTCACCGAATTAAGAAAGCTATCAAAATACTGCAAATTTGGGGCAGGACTAGCAGATTATCTTTGAGACAAGTTCGTCTGCGGTCTCTTAAGTGAAGGAACACAAAAAAGGCTGCTTTCTGAAAAAGATTTAACACTGGACAAGGCTTTCAGTATGGCTGTTTCATACGAAGCAGCAGCAAGAGGAGCTGCAGAGATACAACAAAAGACACAGGACTTTGGCACCCATGAAATGACACAGGGTTTCGAAAGATGTTATCGCTGCGGCAGGTCCACCCATAACCAGAGGGACTGCTGGTTCAAGGACAAAGCATGCAGGCAATGCGGAAAGATTGGACACATTGCACGGGTATGCCGATCAGGACAAAATAAATCCACAGACAGGAAAAAAAAATCAATAAAGAAAAGTACAGAAAGGTACAAATGATGACGGACAGTAGCTCCGAAGACCAGAAGAGCGATAGCGACTCCGAAAACAAGAGACTAAGCTGTCTCAAATTACATAATGTACTTGCCAAAGATGATTACCAGACCATTTGGGTTACCCTCACGATAGCAGGGTCTCCAGTTAAAATGGAGCTAGATACAGGATCAGCTCTGACCGTAATAAATCGACGGGATTACGAGAGGCTATTTCCGCATATACCTTTAAAAGACACATCCATTATCTTAAAAACATATACGGGGCAGAAAGTATACCCCAAAGGAAAAATAAGGGTGCCTGTTGTATACAACAGCAAGGAAATACAAAAGTTGTATTTATACATTCTACAAGATGGTGGCCCACCGCTGTTAGGACGTGAATGGATCAGGAAAATACGTTTAGACTGGCACTCCATTCAGGCACTGATGGTGACCAGTAAGAAAAAAGACGATGATGACATCATACCTGAACAATTAAAAGACATCTTGGCCAACGCCAAAGAAGTGTTTCAAGAGAAACTAGGAACCTTGAAAGGCATCACCACCTCAATAAAAGTGGAAGATGCAGCAATTCCCAAGTTTTTTAAAGCAAGACCAGTGCCATACGCAATTCATCCAGCAGTCGAGGCAGAGCTGGAGAATTTGGGAAATGCAGGCGTATTATCCAAAATAGATTGGAGCGAGTGGGCAACACCCATCGTTCCAGTCATGAAGAAAGCATTGAATAATAATAAATCTGAAGAACAGAGAAAAATTCGCATCTGTGGAGACTTCAAGGTGACGGTAAACCCGGTCCTTCACACGGTACAGTATCCTCTTCCGAGGATAGAAGATATTTTCGCCTCACTATCCGGAGGGAAACGTTTCACCAAAATTGACTTGGCACAGGCATATCTACAGATGGAGGTTGAAGAGGCCTCTAAAAAATATCTCACGATAAATACACACAAAGGTCTGTACTAGTACAATCGACTAGTTTTCGGAGTAGCATTCGCTCCAGCTATCTGGCAAAGAGCTATGGAGCAAGTCCTCCAAGGGATTCCGGGTACTCAATGCTACCTAGACGACATCCTTGTAACAGGAGAAAACGACAACGAGCACCTTGCCAATTTGGAGCAGGTGCTCACTAGGCTGAGAGAATGGGGCCTACGAGCAAATCGCCCCAAGTGCAAATTTTTCCGAAATCAAATATCATATTGTGGCCACATAATAAATAAGGAAGGGTTGCATAAGTCACCTGAAAAAATTGAAGCGGTCATAAAAGCCCCAGCACCTGAAAATGTTTCACAATTAAGGTCGTTCCTGGGATTAATAAATTACTATCATAAATTTTTACCGATCTTATCAACTCTTCTACACCCTCCTAATGAACTGCTACAAACAGGAGTAATTTGGAAATGGAACGAAGACTGTAAACGTGCCTTCCATAAATGCAAAGACTTAATCACATCCGAAGAAGTTTTGGCTCATTACAACCCATCACTGCCAATCAGATTGGCGTGCGATGCATCCCCTTATGCCATAGGAGCAGTATTATCGCATAAATTCCCTGATGGCTCGGAACGGCCGATAGCTTTTGCGTCACGCTCATTGAACTCAGCTGAGCGTAACTATGCCCAAATCGACAGGGAAGCACTCAGCCTGGTATGGGGAGTGAAGAAATTCAACCATTACCTACACGGACAAAAATTTACCTTGTTGACTGACCATCAACCCCTCATCTCCATATTCAACCCTAAAAAGGGTGTTCCCATTATGACAGCGCAAAGGCCACAAAGGTGGTCCCTTTTTCTAGGGGCACACCAATACAACATAGAATACAAAGGATCAAAACAGCATGGGAATGCTGACGGTTTATCGCGCCTACCGTTGCCAACGGTAGAAGAGGCACCTACAGTAGACCCAGTGGAGATGTTCCACTCTACCATAGTGGAATGTCTACCAGTAACAAATTCTGCCATTGAAAGGGAGACAAGAAATGACCCGACTCTCTCACGGGTCTACGATTTAACAGTGAAGGGATGGCCAGCACATGGCGAACCACTGTTGCCAGCATTCTCGCAAAGAAGAGAACAGCTGTCAGTGTGCCGAGGAACCTTGATGTGTGGATCCAGAGTGGTGATTCCACCCAAACTCTAGGATAAAGTGCTAAAGGAGCTTCACGAGGGGCATCTGGGTGGGGTGAAAATGAAGAACCTAGCCAGGGCGTTTGTATGGTGACTGTAAAGTCTGTGGGTTGTGCAGTTAATAAATACACAGACTTCAGAAGTAACAAACAAACAGGTCTTTACTATTCGAAGGTCCGGGCGAATCTGCCCCAGCAATCCTGCCACAACACTTATATACTGGTGTGGTCACTATCGGTATTACAGTATACAGAAGCCAAACAAATAGTGCCACACCTAAAGTAGTTCTCTTAAAGGTGAACGGTTACATTCAATAGTTCCCTTAAAGGTAGACGGGTACATACACTACAATCCTCCCTTTTTAGCTTATTACTTACAGAGTCCCCGTTAAACATACATATCTTCAACTTCCTATAAAACAAATTACAGATATAATCTCGGTGGAGTCAATGTCATATAAAACAATTTACAGATATAATCTTGGTGGGAACAGTTCACAGGTTCAGTCTCTGCGGAAACAGTTCATAGAGTCAGTCTCTGATCTTGACTCGTTCCAAACAACATCTCTTTGGTGTAGCCGGTTCACATGGCTGGAGTGACTCCTCCATAGCCTTTTTCTTGGCGTAACAGCTTGAACTTTCGTCCTGTTGAACCAGCAGTGCGGACTTTTACAACCAACTGGCTGTCTTGACATTTTCCAGTTTTTCAACTAATTTAGCTCCTCTCGTAGTGTCCCGCCTGAGATGGTAGAAGTGCTAATATTTTAGACAGTTATTATCTTCTGCTTCTTCTTTTTCTTTTCTGCCTTTTTGAAACTCTCGGAGCTCCTTTCTCGGCTGCCAGCTGTAGCGCCACCAACTCTCTATGTTCCTTAGGCCTTAAGTGCTTCATCCGGATTTCAGCACTTCGGGAGTTTTCATCACAAGCTGGGCAGACCACATCCTCGTAATATTCAGTGTCACTCAACAAGTCATGGTAATATTCGGGTTCGTCCTGAGTTAGGCCAGCGAGAGAGCCTTCTTCTTCCTCCTCACCCGTCTGGACGTTAGCTGACGGTGGTTCCTTCCCTAGACATCTTTCTTGAAAAGACTTCTTCATGCATTCATATTCATCCCGCTCTTCCTGGGTTATCTGCCATTCCTTCACGACGGACCTCATTTGTGAGTTCAATATCTTCCCTTCCATCAGGAATTGCGTTATCAGGCTATTTAATCCTTCTACTGAAGTAACGGTTTCCACATTCTTCTGTTCACCTTGACGTGATTCAACGTACTTTTGGCATCCTTGTAAAATTTGTGTTGCCACCTCAGCTATCTCCGTGACTTTTGAGAGCTCCGAACTCGTTCCCCCTGAAGATTGAAGCTCGTGTTCAGATTGTTCCCCTTGCAGAATCTTGTCCTTCAGCATATGAAGGAGTTGGCTGACCGTTAACTCTTCCCTGGGAACACGGTGGATCAGAGTCTTCTCCATTTCATCCACCTTTTCCTCCAATACTTCCACCTTCTGTTCCTCTTGAACTTTGGCTTTCAGCGCTCGGAAAAGTTGCGCCCTGATGCTCTCTAGTTCATGTTCAGGGACCATTCTTAGAGTCTCTGAGTTTCTTACAGTTTCCTTTTCTTCCACTGAAAGGATTCCCAGTTGAATCTGTTCTTCAAGTTGTTG
Source organism: Somniosus microcephalus (assembly GCF_052327205.1). NCBI lineage: Eukaryota > Metazoa > Chordata > Chondrichthyes > Squaliformes > Somniosidae > Somniosus > Somniosus microcephalus. Next base: position 111,443,984 of record NC_140987.1, on the reverse strand, counting down.
AACCTCGGTCATTGCCGCCTCATATTTGTCTTGGGTGTCCTTCAATGTTTTTATGAGTTCTTGGACATCCTGTCTTTCATGCTCTGCCATGTTTTTCACCTCTAATTTCTCATCTATGGATGGAACTTCTACCGATGAGTCTGTCTTGGCCTTGAGCTCATCAAGAATTTCCTGCAGCCTTTGGACTTCTTGCTCATGTTCAACCTTTAGTTGTTCATATGCTTCTACTGAAACTAGCTTTTCGGAGGTTGCCGAGTTAACCCCCTCCAGAATTGTAGCCTGGGCCTGTTCATACTGTTCTTTCAACTTCTCACACTCTGCTTGTAAGGAGTCGTAGAGAAGAACTGGGATAAAATCCTGGCTTCCTGAAGATTCCTCTTCCTTTGGTTCGTTCTGTAAATATTCTAGTTCCTGAACAGCATCAGGGGAATGTGATAGGTATTTGGCCACGATGGCTCTATGGTCGCTCTCTGCTTGAGCTAGCTGTCTCTGTTGTCTTTCCAGGTTCTCCCATTCGGTGTCCCAGAACTTTTCCATATTTTTCATCTCTTGTACGAGACGGTCACTCAACTGTTCTAATTGTTGTCGTACTTTGACATAAGTTTGAGTCCGAACTCGGTGTTCTTCCGTCGTGGATGAATCCTTTGCTTGAACAGGCTCAGAATTCTCTGTCAACCTGGAGTTCTGCTCTGAAGCTTTATTCTTCTTGGTAACATAAGTCCTTCTGCATGTCTTCGTTTTCTTCCCCATCGTCGGCAAGTCCCTTTTAGCCTTGTCTTCCATATTCGAATTGGTCTTATCATCATCCATTTCAGAATCTGAGCTAATAGCTTGCACCGAGTCCTCCCTCATTATGGCTTTTAGGTAATGCCCTTCCATGTCTATTTTCTTAATCCACTCCCGTCCTAGAAGTGGTGGTCCTCCCTCAGGTAATACGTACAAGTTCATTCTTGGGTGTTCTTTACCCCTATCTCTCACCTTGACTCTTATTTTCCCCACGGGGTATACGTTATGCCCCGTGTATGTCTGTAATATGAACTTGGTATTTCTTAAAGGTATGTGAGAGAATAGCCGGTGGTAGTCCCTTCGGTTGATGACTGATAGAGCTGATCCAGTGTCCAGCTCCATTCTTACTTGGACTCCAGCTATTTTTAGTGTGACCCAGATGGTCTGTAGATCCGTTTCTTTACCCACATTGTGGATTCTCAGACTACCCAGCTCCTGGTTGTTTGGGTCTGAGTCTGAATTCTGTTCGTCTGAACTCTTCTCAGCCACCTTGTGTACCTTGTTGTGCTTTTCTTGTGGTGGCTTCCTTTGATTGTTGGTCTTCTTCCCTGACCGGCATACCTTCGCGATGTGACCCAGTTTGCCACATTTCCTACACTCTTGGTTCTTAAACCAGCATTGATTCTGGTCATGCGTTGTCTTCCCACAACGGTAGCATTTTGTTGTGCTTGAAGTAATTTGGTCCACCCCGAGTGCCGCCGCCTTTAGTTGCATTTCCGCCGTTCCTTTCGCTGCGGCTTCGTGCGATGCAGCTATAAGGACAGCCCTGTCCAGTGTGAGGTCGTTCTCTTCCAGTAGTCGCTTCTGCGTCCCTTCTTTGGACAATTCGCATACGAACTTGTCCCGCAGTGCTTCTGTCAGATTCCCTCCGAACTGGCAGTATTTCGCTAGCCTACGCAGTTCGACCAAGTATTCCGCATTGCTTTCGTCTTTCCTCTGCGTTCTTGCGTAGAATTTGAATTGTTCAGCCAGCATCAACGGTGTGGGGTTCAAGTGGTCCTTCAGCACAGCCACAATCTCTTCGAAGGTCTGATCCGCTGGTTTATCTGGTGCTATTAGATGCTTCAAGAGCCCGTATGTTTTTGCCCCCATCGAGTTTAGCAATGTTATCGCCTTGTCGTCTTCCTCTATTTTGTTGGCTTCGCAATAGATCTCTATGCGTTCCACGTACGTGGCCCAGTCTTCTATTTCAGAATTAAAGTCGTTAATATTCCCTCGCTTAGGCATCTTTCTTCCCTTGGGAGCAGCACCAGTATTTCTTTAAGTATTCTTATTTATTTGTTTATTTCTAAGATGGCGGTTTTCCCGCGAAATCGGCGGTTTCCCACTCTTTCCTTCTCTCCCCGCCCAGTTCAATGGCGGTATGTCAGTTAAGATGGCGGTTTCCCCCGCGAAAATGGCGGTTTCCCGCTCTTCCTTTCTCTCCCCGCCCACTTCAATGGCGGTTTCCGCTTCTGTCGTCTCCTCCGCCTAATGGCGGCTTCCCGCGTTTCTTCCTGGTGGAAGGGGTACGCTTTCCCCACAGCGGACAGGTTCAGCCGCTGGGCTGGCTCTCACACAGCTCCCCTTACTCGGCTCTGTCTTTTCCTCCCGCCCGCACGGCTCTACCGGCGCTGGGTACACCCCATTAACGGAGGACAGTTCAGCCGCTGGACTGGCTCTCGCGCAGTCTCTCTCTCCGTACCCGGCTCTGTCGCTCTCTCTCCCGCACGTTCGGTTCTACCGGCCCTGGGTACCCCGTTGGTGGAGAACAGTTCAGCCGCTGGACTGGCTCTCGCACAGTCTCTCTCCCCTTGCTCGTCTCTGTCTCTCCCTCTCCCGCACATTCGGTTCTACCGGCTCTGGGTACCCCGTTGGTGGAGAACAGCTCAGCCGCTGGACTGGCTCTCGCGCAGTCTCTCTCCCCTTGCTCGGCTCTGTCTCTCTCTCCCACCCGCACGGTTCCTGTTCGCCTCCCAGCCCTCTCGCAGACCGGTGTTTCCCTCCCCGGCTGCAGCTGGGTTTCTCTTCCCGCGCCTACTCCCAGTCTCAGCGCTTCGTGGCTGCGGTCGCTGCCCGGCTTATCCCGCCGATCGAGGTCCGACTGTCTCACGAGGCCGTTGGACCCGACTTTCTGACCGGCTCCGTTCCCCCTCGACCGTGGTCGAGTGCACAGCCCTTATCCTCCGGATATTCTCTGCACCTTCCCCTACTCACAGTCTCCGCGGCCGCCTTGTTTCCAACTGATCGGCTCACTCCGCACCGTGGTAGAAGGGTAGTCAGTGCCTGTTGCAGATGGAAGCTTTTATTGCTAAAGTCTTCCTCCTTCCTCCTGCTGCAGCCTCGTGTTTTCTTTCAGCAGCACGACGAGGGCGGTTGCCTCTCTTCGACGCTCTTCATTGCTTTGGTAGTCTTGCCGCAGGGTACAATCGGACTCGTCGCCACTGAAAAGTCTGTGGGTTGTGCAGTTAATAAATACACAGACTTCAGAAGTAACAAACAAACAGGTCTTTACTATTCGAAGGTCCGGGCGAATCTGCCCCAGCAATCCTGCCACAACACTTATATACTGGTGTGGTCACTATCGGTATTACAGTATACAGAAGCCAAACAAATAGTGCCACACCTAAAGTAGTTCTCTTAAAGGTGAACGGTTACATTCAATAGTTCCCTTAAAGGTAGACGGGTACATACACTACAGTGACCAGGTATCGATGGAGACATCGAAGAAATGACCAAGAGCTGCCGAGGATTCCAGAAGGTCCAAAACGCTCCACCACAAGCCCCTCTACATCCATGGGAGTGGCCCTCATCTCCCTGGTAAAGGGTACACATTGACTTTGCTGGTCCATTTATGGACTCAATGTTCTTAATCGCGGTTGATGCACACTCCAAGTGGCCGGAGGTAATAAAGGTGTCCTCCACCACCACGGAAAAAACCATCACAGTATTAAGGACCATATTTGCCAGGAATGGGCTGCCGGAACAGATCTGTTCTGATAATGGACCGCAATTTGTGTCCGAAGAATTCAGGAAGTTCTTAAAAAACAATGGGGTTAAGCACTACACGTCCGCCCCATACCATCCCGCCACCAATGGATTGGCTGAAAGGTTTGTCCAGACCTTCAAGAAGGCCATAAAGGCCATGGGTAATGAAGACATAAAACTTCAGCACAAGGTGGGTAACTTCTTGTTCGCATACAGGAATGCAACACATATGGTTACCAACCAAACTCCCGCCATGATGTTCTTCAATAGAAACCTAAGATGCCGGCTGGATTTGGTCAAGCCCAATATCAGAAGGGACGTGGAGAACCGGCAGTTTCAAGGCATGAATGAAAGGCCAACTAGAACCTTCCAGATAGGTCAACAAGTTTTGGCCTGGGGCTACCGTAACGAGAAATGACAGCCTGGAACTATCTGCACATGACTAGGACCACTGATGTATACCGTGGACATCAGAGAAAGCATAATAAGGCGCCATGCTGACCAAATCATAGAGTCATCCGAAAAGGGACAACCTACACCACAACTCTATACGCCTAACGATGAAGTAGAGATACCCATATCTACCTCCGATCCGGTGATACTGGAACCCGATGAATGCGACACTGGCATTCAAGCCGAATCAGCCTTGCCAAAAGAACCTACTACACCAGCAGAAACTACTACACCACCGAGGCGTTATCCGGACCGAGTCAGGAAGCCTCCTGAGAGACTGACTTATAATTAATTAACTACAGCAATGTGTATATTATTTTTCTTATAACATGTAATTAATAATTACTTAAAATATGATGTACTGGTTAGCTAAAAGGGGAGGAATTGTAGTGTATGTGCCTTTAAGAGCCCCATGTGTGCTGTAATGCCGGTAATGGCCACTCAGGCTATATAAGCCTGTATATTGTGTTATATCCGTTAGTACCCCCCCAGACTTTGCTTAATAAACACCTATGAACCAATTCCTGTCTTCAGTGTCTCTATCAACACACGGACACTACAAGGACGTTCCCCTCCAAAGCAGCTCCCATTGCTATGCCAGACGGGCAAGACACAGTTAAGTCTAGCGCTCCAACTGCTCCGGACAGGGCTGCAGGTCCCAAGTCTCCGAAGGCTAAATCAGAAAATTACTGTGCAACAGAAGGTCAGCAACTCTCTCCAGCAACGATCAGAATGAACAGGCCAAGTGGCTGCAGCTTTTATACTAGAGCTGTCCCCTTTAAATAGCGCCCCCCGACTCCGAGAAGGGCCTGGGAACGTTCCATCTAACTGTCACTAATAGCGCCAGGCGGAAAGGTTGCGGGCACCATCGAATATCCGGTCCGGGGCGCCAAAAAGGCGTTGCACACTGAAATGACATCATGATCTGCCTGCGGACGCGGGCGCGCGCAAAGAGTTAGCGCAGGCGCTAAAAGGATACTCAATATGGGAGGTGGCGCTATCTTCATTGCGCCCGCCCGAACATTGGGTAACGCCCCAATTCTCGGGCTCTTTAGGCGCTAATCGCTGGCGCAACCAACCGAATTTCTAGGCCATACCAGCACTGCTTTCTCAGTGGCTATGAAGTTGACTACTGACCATAGAGTTATGAGGAGGTAATACCTGGTGGGCTGCATCCTCCTTGAATGGTGCCTGACCCTCTTTTGTTTCATTGTGCGCAGCTCCTCCTCTTCTTCCATAGGGAAAGCCATACCAGCTCCTGAGATCATCTGACTGCATCTGGGGTGGACCAAAATTGTTTGCTGGGCTGAGCCTGAGAGGCAGTCTATGTAAAAAAAATGCAAAAAAAGTTCTAAAAGTGTTTCCATGCTGCAGAAATCAGTTTACAAAAGGGAGTGAAATTCACCTTGGACAAAACGGGTGATAGCACATCGGCAGCCCGCTTTACACTCCGCCTGATTTTCTTTTCCACTGACTTCAATGGAAATGACTATCTGGCAGTTTCTATAAAAGGCGGCCGCACCACAACACTAATTTTACACCTGGGATGCAAGTTGAAAGTCGATCCCAAATTTTCCAGATGCTTCAAGCTCACAAAACCCTCACTTCTGCCTTTACCAAATGATCCTGGCAGCTGCTGCACCTCCTGTAACTCAGTTTAACATACAAAGAAACTGCAGTAGTAGTGCAAATCCCAGAAACTCACAGCGACCACACCGCTGGCTCTCACTTTGACAGATGCAAGTAAGGCCAGCGAGGACTCAGTGGACCGAACACAGGAAGGCTAAAAAAGCACAAGGAAACCCGGGGGAAGTGTTTTAATGGTGTGTGTGGTAAACCACTGTTTGTATTCCACTGTGTACATGCCTGGACATGCCTCGGCTGACTCCTCCCACAAGTCCTAGTATAAAGGTGACTGCTCCCCAGCCCTTTGTATTTCTGGACCGGTCGACCACTCGAGGCAGACCTTCATTCTTTTGTTAATAAAAGCCTTTAGTTACTCTCCTAACTCTCAGTCTTTAATGAGTAATTGATAGCGCATCAATTTTATTAACAAAATTTTTATAATGGAGAAGATCCTCACACCAGCATGCCTGGACTTAGATCATCGGGAGGCGGACTCATCCACCTAGTTTACTCACTGGCTTAAGTGTTTCGAAAAATTCCTGACCGCCTCCGGAGCAATCAAATCGGACGAGGACAAACTGGATGTCCTGACCTCCAAAGTGAACCACCGAGTGTACTCGGTCATCCAAGACGCGATCTCGTACGCGGACGCTATCAAGCTCCTCAAGGACCAGTACACGCGCCCAGTGAACGAAGTGTACGCCAGGCACCTTCTGGGGAGTCGTAAACAACAACCTGGGGAATCGACCGTGGAATACCTTCAGGCACTGTCTGTGCTTGGCCGGGCCTGTGGTTGTAAGGATGTAAAGGCCGCCGTGTACACAGAGGAACTTATCCGGGACGCTTTTGTAGCGGGCCACAGATCCAATTACACCCGACAGCGACTGTTGGAGCAGAGTGACCTCGACCTCAACAAGGCCTCTGAACTCGCACTATCATTGGATGCAGCCTACCGGGGCATGGATGCCTACTCCTCTGCACCGTGGACGCTGCGGGGAATGACAGCCTGGGACACGGTAGGACCGCCTCATAGCGCCGTGCCACCCCAGCCACACCCCAGCAACGGCCCAACTACCGCAGCGGTGTCCCAAGGCCAGACAGCAGTGCCCCAAGGCCAGAAATGCTACTTCTGTGGCCGGGCAAAACACCCCAGAGCGCGCTGCCCGGCGAAAAACGCGATCTGCTCGGGCTGCGGGAAGAAGGGACACTACGCTAACGTCTGCAGGGCCAAAGCCACCCCGAACCCCAGCAGCGCCGCGTGTGGGCCATGCGGGCCGCCATCTTGGGCCTCCCCGGCCATGTGCGAACCACCGGTACAGCAGCCATTTTGGACGCCTCCAGCCACATGGGGATCATGGACGCCGCCATCTTGGACGACAGCCGGAATGCAGCAGGCCCCCAACACCGCCTCACCTGATACCCGCAGCGACACACCGACCCCTACACTGGCATCCGTTACACTGGACCAAGCGAGACCGCACCAGCTGGCCAGTTCCACAATGGACATTAAGGTAAATGGCCACGATACAATCTGCCTTTTTGACTCTGGGAGCACGGAGAGCTTCATCCACCCTGACACGGTGCGGCGTTGCTCTCTCCCAGTCCTGCCTGCGCACCAGCGGATTTCTATGGCCTCCGAGTCCCAGTCGGCGGACATCGGCGGCTACTGCGTAGTGACACTCGTAGTAGACGGGACCGTGTACGATCATTTTAAACTTCTGGTCCTGCCCGACCTCTGCGCTGCCGTCCTGCTGGGGTTAGATTTTCAGTGCCACCTTAAAAGTGTTACGATGGCGTACGGTGGACCCCTACCCCCACTCACAGTCCGCAGCCAGCAGCTCCCAAATTGCCCGCCGCGCACCAGGTGCAACCTATCCACACTCAGAGTCACCCACCCCCCACTGTTTGCTAACCTCACCCCCGACTGTAAGCCCATCGCCACAAAGAGCAGGCGATACAGTGCCGGGGACAGGGTTTTCATTAAAACCGAAGTGGAGCGGCTCCTGAAGGAAGGGATTATTGAGGGCAGCACCAGCCCCTGGTGAGCCCAAGTGGTGGTCGTTAAGACCGGCGAGAAGCAGCACCTGGTCATCGACTACAGCCAGACAATAAATCGCTACACCCTGCTGGACGCCTACCCACTCCCCCGCATAGCTGATATGGTCAACCAGATCGCGCAGTACCGCGTCTTCTCGACCATTGACCTGAAATCAGCGTACCACCAGCTCCCTATCCGCCCTGAGGACCGCCAGTATACTGCCTTTGAGGCAAACGGCCGCCTCTACCACTTCCTTAGGGTTCCCTTTTGTGTCACCAACGGGGTCTCCGTCTTCCAAAGGGAGATGGACCGGATGGTAGATCAAAATGCGTTGCAGGCCACTTTCCCATATCTGGACAATGTAACCATCTGCGGCCGTGACTTGCAGGACCATGACGCAAACCTTGAAAAATTCCTCCGCACCGCCCAACTCCTGAACCTGACATATAACAAGGAGAAGTGCATATTCCGCACAAACCGCCTCGCCATCCTTGGCTGTGTTGTGGAACACGGAGTCATCGGCCCCGACCCCGACCGGATGCGTCCCCTTATGGAACTCCCACTGCCCCACTGCCTCAAGGCCCTGAAGAGGTGCCTAGGGTTTTTCTCCTATTATGCCCAGTGGGTCCCCTACTATGCGGACAAGGCCCATCCGCTGATCAAGTCCACCTCTTTTCCCTTGACGGCAGAGGCCCGCTTAGCCTTCCACCGTATCAAGGAAGACATTGCCAAAGCCACCATGCACGCAGTGGACGAATCCATCCCCTTCCAGGTGGAAAGCGACGCGTCCGACTTTGCCCTGGCCGCTACCCTCAATCAGGCGGGGAGACCCGTGGCCTTCTTTTCACGAACCCTCCAGGGCCCGGAGACCAGACACTCCGCTGTTGAGAAGGAGGCCCAGGCTATTGTGGAGGCTGTGCGTCATTGAAGGCACTACCTGGCCGGAAAACGATTTACCCTGCTCACTGACCAGCGTTCAGTTGCTTTCATGTTTAACAACAAGCAGAGGGGCAAAATCAAAAACGACAAGATCTTGAGGTGGAGAATTGAACTTTCCACCTACAATTACGAGATCTTGTACCGGCCCGGGAAGCTCAATGAACACCCGGATGCGCTATCGCGTGGCACCTTCGCCAGCACGCAGATCGATAGACTGCGGGCCCTCCACAATGACCTCTGCCACCCGGGGGTCACCAGGTTCTTCCACTTCATCAAGGCCCGCAACCTGCCTTACTCTATTGAGGAGGTCAGGACCATGACCAGGAACTGCCAAGTCTGCGCTGAGTGCAAACCGCACTTTTATAGACCAGACAGGGCCCACCTGATAAAAGCCACTCGCCCCTTCGAGCGCCTGAGCGTTGATTTTAAAGGGCCTCTCCCCTCCTCCGACCGCAATGTGTACTTCCTCAATATTATTGATGAGTACTCCCGTTTCCCGTTCGCCATCCCCTGCCCGGACATGACCAGTGCCACGGTCATTAAATGTCTGAACGACCTCTTCACCCTGTTCGGTTTCCCCAGCTATATCCATAGCGACCGGGGCTCATCGTTTATGAGCGACGAACTCCGTCAGTACCAAATGGCATTTTAGACCAGCCCAAAGAGCTCTCAGACAGACTGCGAGAGCTTAACTTAAATATTGTAAAATATTAAAGGCATCATCTCAGCCCCAGGACATTACTGCAGGGCAGTGTCCTTGGCCCAACCATCCTCAGCTGCTTCATCAATGACCTTCCCTCAATCGTAAGGTCAGAAGTGGGGATACTCACTGATGATTGCACAGTGTTCAGTTCCATTCACAACTCCTCAGATAATGAAGCAGTCTATACCCACATGCAGCAAGACCTGGATGACATTCAGGCTTGAGCTGGTAAGTGCCAGGCAATGACTATCTCCAACAAGAGTGGGTCTAACCACTGCCCCTTGACATTCAATGCATTACCATCGCCGAATCCCCCAACATCAACATCCTGGGGGGTCACCATTCAACAGAAACTTAACTGGACCAGCCACATAAATACTGTAGCTACAAGAGCAGGTCAGAGGCGAGGTATTCTGCAGCGAGTGTCTCACCTCCTGACTCCCCAAAGCCTTTCCTCCATCTACAAGGCACAAGTAAGGAGTGTGATGGAATACTCTCCACTTGCCTGGATGAGTGCAGCTCCAACAACACTCAAGAAGCTCAACACCATCCAGGACAAAGCAGCCCGCTTGATTGGCACACCATCCGCCACCTTAAACATTCACTCCTTCCACCATCGGCACACTATAGCTGCAGTGTGTACCATCTACAAGATGCACTGCAGCAACTTGCCAAGTCATCTTCGGCAGCACCTCCCAAACCCACGACCTCTACCACCTAGAAGGACAAGGGCAGCAGGCGCATGGAAAACCCATCACCTGCACCTTCCCATCCAAGTTACACACCATCCTACCTTGGAAATATATCGCCATTACTTCATTGTCGCTGGGTCAAAATCATGGAACTTCCTCCCTAACAGCACTGTGGGAGTACCTTCACCACACGGACTGCAGCGGTTCAAGAAGGCGGCTCACCACCACCTTCTGAAGGGCAATTAGGGAAGGGCAATAAATGCTGGCATTACCAGTGAAGCTTATATCCCATAAACTAATTTTCAAAAAATTATCATGAGTACGAGCATGATTACATAGAAACATAGAAGATAGGAGCAGGAGAAGGCAATTCGGCTCCTCGAGCCTGCTCCGCCATTCAATGCGATCATGGCTGATCATCCAAATTCAGTACCCGGTCCCTGCTTTCTCCCCATACCCCTTGATCCCTTTAGCCTTGAGAAATATATCCAACTCCTTCTTGAATATATTTAATGAATTGGCCTCTACTGCCTTCTGTGGTAGAGAATTCCACAGGTTCACCACTCTCTGGGTGAAGAAATTCCTCCTCATTTCTGTCCTAAATGGCCTACCCCTTATCCTTAGACTGTGACCCCTGGTTCTGGACTCTCCGACCATCAGGAACATTCTTCCTGCATCTAGTCTGTCCAGTCCTGTCAGAATGTTATAAGTTTCAATGAGATCCCCTCTCATTCTTCTAAACTCCAGCGAGTACAAGCCCAATCGACACAATCTCTCCTCATACGTCATTCCAGCCATCCCAGGTATCAGCCTGGTGAACCTTCGCTGAACTCCTTCCATGGCAAGAACATCCTTCCTCAGATAAGGCGACCAAAACTGCACACAATACTCAAGATGTGGTCTCACCAAGGCCCTGTACAACTGCAGCAAGACATCCTTGTTCCTGTACTCAAACCCTCTCGCTACGAAGGCCAACATACCATTTGCCTTCTTAACCGCCTGCTGCACCTGCATGCTTACCTTCAGCGACTGGTGCACAAGGACACCCAGGTCTCGTTGCACTTCCCTTTCTCCCAATCTATTGCCATTCAGATAATAATCTGCCTTCCTGTTTTTGCTACCAAAGTTGATAACCTCACATTTATCCACGTTATATTGCATCTGCCATGCTTCTGCCCAATCACCCAACCTGCCCAAATCATCCTGGAGTTTCTTGGCATCCTCCTCACAGCACACACGCCCAACCATCTTTGTGTCGTCTGCAAATTTGGAGATATTACATCTAGTTCCCTTGTCTAGATCATTAATATATATTGTGAATAGTTGGGGTCCAAGGCCCGATCCCTGCGGTACCCCACTAGTCACTGCCTGCCACTCGGAAAAAGACCCGTTTATTCCAACAATTTTCTTGCAGGGAATGCACTGTGTGCTCAGATAGCCCCTATAAAATGGTTGCTGAAAGTTAGGCATGTTATGGGCTTTCAACAACTGAGTCGTTAAAGAGTGACCTGCTGGATTTTTCACAGGAGCAATTTTGATTGTGGACTTTTTAAGAGCCTGGCTATATCTTACACCATCTGCTCTGCCCAGACCACTGACGTGGCAGTGTGGCTCTTATCATCAAATCATACCTTGGTCTGTACCCCTACTCCTTTGCCACCTTCTCCTCCTTTGAACATCTCACCTTGTTCCACCCCTCTCGCCTCTCCTTTAAAATCCTCATCCTTTACATTCCACTCAATTACCATGCCAAGTTTCTGACTGAGATATCTTCACTGCTTTCCTCCCTCAGTCTCTGCACCGAGTGACTTCTCATCCTCAGTGATTTCAACCTCCATCTCAACTCACCTCGCCCTCTCCTCTGAGTTCACTGTCCTCCTATCCTCCCTTAATCTCTCCCTCCAGATAAGGCCAACTCTGATCACTTTCTTGTATCCCTCTCCACCCATATCCCCTTCCCCTTCCCAACCCTAGTTCCTTATGTTTCTCCCTTGGAAAAGTCTCTCCTCTAAGTCACTTATAACGGCACTTTCAAATTCCCAACTGTCTAGCTGTTGGTCCTCTATTTGCAAATTTGCAGCTATCAATCGGCTCAATCTCTACCTCTACCTTTTTGCCCTTGTCCCCATTTAAAATCATTACACTCTCACCCTGGTCGCTCCCACTGATACGGCCCTCATCTTCGCCCCCTTAAGTCCAAGGGACGCATACTTGAACACTTATGGTGGGAAACTGGTTTAGCTTGTTAGAGTATCAGGCGCCTGGCCAATTAACCCTTTCACTCTTAAGTTCCGAAAGATTTGACTTGACCCGTATTGGTGACAGTGATTATATTTTATTCCGTGTAAGCAAGACTTGTTACATTACAGTACCTGAGCAGTAGTTAAACAAGGTGCAATCAAGAGTTATATTACCCGTTATGCCCTGGGTAGAAAGGTCGCGATCTCCATGAGTCCACCCTCCACCCGCCCATGCCTCCAGGCTCCTTCATCCGGTCAGTGAGACACGTGTGCTCCCTCCACCAGCCTGTCCCTCCTTGGCCTGTCTGTTGGATGGTCCCAGGCTCTTGGCCGAATACCTCTACACTCTTGGTGCCTGAGAGGCCCCTTCTTATACCTCTTCTACACAGCAAAGTCTATGGAGACCAGTCAACCCAATTATGGACTTACACCTGAATTCCACTACCCACTACCCTTCTGCCAATGGGAACAGTTTCTCTCTATCTACTCTGTCCAGACCCCTCATGATTTTGAACACCTCTATCAAATCTCCTCTCAATCTCCTCTGCTCCAAGGAGAACAACCCCAGCTTCTCCAGTCTATCAATGTAACTGAAGTCCCTCATTCCTGGAATCATTCTTTTAAATCTTTTTTGCACCCTCTCCAAGGCCCTCACACCCTTCCTAAAGTGTGGTGCCCAGAATTGGACACAGTACTCCAGTTGGGGCTGAACCAGTGTTCCATACAGGACCACCACAACTTCCACACCTTTGTACTCCATACCTCCACTTATGATGCCCAGGATCCCGTAAGCCCCTCCACTGCCGTTGCTTTGTCCGACATCCAGTATTGGACAAGTGGAAATTTTCTCCAACTAAATAGTGGGAAAACCAAAGCCATCATCTTTGGTGCCCGCCACAAACTCAGTTCCCTAGCCAACGGCATCCATCCCTCTCCTTGGCCACTGTCTGAGACTGAGCCAGGCTGTTTGCAACCCTGGCATCCTACTTGACCCTGAACTGAGCTTCCGACCTCATGTCCACTCCATCACCAAGACCCCCTACTTCTACTTCTGTAACATCACCGCCCCTGCCTCAGCTCATCTGCTGCTGAACCCCCATCCTTTGTTACCTCTAGACTCGACTATTCCAATGCTTTCCCGGCTGGCCTCCCACCTTGCACTCTCTGTAAACTTGAGCTCATCCTAAACTCTGCTGCCTGTATCCCAGCCTGCATCAAGTCTCGTTCACCCATCACCCCTGTGCTCGCTGGCCTACATTGGCTCTCAATCCTGCAATGCTTCAATTTTAAAATTCTCATTCTTGACTTCAAATGCCTCCATGGCCTCGCACCTCCCTATCTCTGTAACCTCCTCCAGCCCTACAACCAATGTTCCCTCTAATTTGTTTTCAAAATTCCGCGCGTGTACAGTTTTTCTATTTAGAAGCCGGCTCACTGGCTGTGTGGGACCTGCAAAGCCCCACACAGCCATGCAGCTTAAAGGAACCATTACCTACAACCCTCCAAGATCTCTGCGCTCCTCCAATTCTGACTTCTTGAGCATCCTAAATTTCATCGCTCCACTATTGACAGCCGTGCCTTCAGCTGCCTACACCCAGAGCTCTGGAATTCCCTCCCTAAGCCTCTCCGCCTCTCTCTCCTCCCTTAAAACTTATCTCTTTAACTAAGATTTTGGTCCCCTTTTGTGTCAAATTTTGTTTGATAACATTCCTGTGAAGCGCCTTGGGACATTTAACAACTTTAAAATGCCTTAAAGGTGCTATAAATGTCGTTGTTGTTGTTGCTGTAGTGAGTGGACCCAAATTTCCATTATACAGTTATGCCGGGATCAAGCCAAATGGTGCCTTCTAGCATAGACCCTACCAGAATTTGCGAAGTCATTGGGAGGGCACCTCATTTACATGGAACATGCTACTTTGTCGCATCTCTGGTGCGCGCTTGCCAATGATTGTACCTAATCACCCTTGGACAAGGAGGCCAATCTGTCAAAATATTTTAAAAAATAATGGGGGTGAAATTCAACTTTGGCAGGGGCACAAAGGCCATTTTTTTCAAGGACACTTTTAAAGGAACAATGTAGCTTCATCTGGGGAAGGCTCATCGTATGTAGTTCCGGCTTCAAACAATTTCTTAAAGTATCACAGTGTCCTTACACTCACCCACTATTTCTTCAAGGGAAAATGTCAAGGGAGTCATTTTAATTTTCAGCAATGGTGTAAAACGGGCTGTATTGGATCGGCCGCTTGTTATATACCCAACCTGATTTTCCTTTCCACTGATGTCAATGCAAAGAAAAGTAGGACGTGGTGTATAATGCGCAGCCAGACTTATATCACCCATTTTACACCATCACCAAAAGTTAAAATTACCCCCACTGTGTGCACAGCTAAACAAGCTCTTCTGCATTTCACATTATAGGGAGTTGCCTTGAAGAAAGAGGCCACTCTGATGACTGTCTGAGCATTTCCAGATCCACAGCTGCTGCCATCTGGTCCTGACGAACTACCTAGCTGGGTTAGCACCAGCACAGAGATAACCTCTGGCAGTCAGAAAGGTGAGTCACTGAGTACTAGTCAGAATGAGGCTCTGTGAATGAAAGAGCGAAGAGTGCCATTCTTGCACGGGGTGGGTAGAAATGACCATGCTCAGCTGAGGAGCCTGGGCACTGAAATCTTGGTACTTACAATAGAGAAGCCGGTGAGCAGATTGCGTGGGACCTTTCCCATTATGCGCAGCTTAGATGGAACATTGGTTGAGACCTGCCGTGCGTCTCTTTGAGGCCTTCTGAAGGCTCCAAACATTTACTAGTATAAGGTAATGGACCCCACAGGGGATTGATTAACGTTTCTTGTCAGAGTGGCTCCAGCAGGAGCCAAAAACTATTTTAAAACATTTTTTTTTCTTCCACCCATTTGGGCTCAGGAAGATTCTGCTCCACCTTACGAGCCAGGGGAGCTGCCGATGATATGTCCCTGGGATATGGGATAGGGGCGTAGAGCTTCCACTTGTTTACGTTAGTAATATCAGCGCAATCTGGGCAAAATCATCGGAACCAGCACAAAAGATCATGGAATTTTAAACATAAGTGAGTTACGCCCAAAACCACATCAGACTACTCACAGGTTGAACACTCTTATTAAAAATGCTTATTTTTGGTGTTAAACCCATTTTCAGCTGTATAAACTGCACCGGGTTAACAATATTAAATACATCAAGGAATTCTTTTAATGGAAAGAAATACAAATGATTACATTCTATTACACTGCCCGGTTACGCTGGTGCATTGAAGATTTTACGTTTGTGATTATGCAGATTGATTTTATCGGAAACTTCACCTGTAACCTAACCAGTGCAACTTCAAGCACATTTTGGGGCAATTTCAAGTTTGCCCAAAGTGGAAACTCTACCCCAGGGTCGCCAGCTCTGGGACCGGGTGAGCGGGTGTTCTGCTCCGCTGCATTTATGACAGTGGAGTGGGGTCCCAGGAATTTCCAACCCGTAGTTCTTTTGTAAGTGAGTCACAAAAGTATGATTAACCAAGTGGTGAGGATCTTTAAACACTTTTTTCAGCAGCAAGTTAGCTTTTTTTTTCCAACTTATTGTCTCTAAGATTAAATAATTAAAGATATTAAAATATTGTCTTCTGCTGGTAACACCGACAGTGCCTAATAACTGAAACATGGTTCAATTTTCTCTTTTTATATTATATTGGCACTGGGCCAAAAAAAGTAATACAATCGGTTTCTTTGTAAAATAAGTTCATTGTTTGTTATTTGAGAATGTACCTCCTGAATATTAGCATAACTGGCAGTACGGCTTTAATTATATTTTTCCCATTAAGCCCTTAAAACATAAAGCGAGATGAGTCATTTTCTGTGCCCACATTGTTGATAGAAACTGATTCAACATTGCCATTAAAATCCATTCTTGTTATTGCAATCAAAATGGTTTATTAATGATTCTGTAACTTACAGAGTCTGACAAATATTCACGAAAATGTCAGAATGTTAACAAGTCTGTGTTTTGCCCTGGGGTAAAATTACTAAATGTACCTTAATTTTATCAGCAATTCCATCAGCCAGTTTTTGAATTATGTATAAAATGTAATTGCATTTTAGGTTGATCTCTGAAGGACTGATCAGTGCATTATCGCTATATCAGACAAAGTAATTAAAAATGAATTGTTATAATAATCAGAAATAACCCTTTGGGCTAAATGAAATAGCACTACATTGGACAAGCAACCGTACTCCTTCATTATTTTGATGAGTATGTTTTGCATCCCTACACTTTAGAGTTACTGCCAGGGAATTAAACAATTTGACCAAGAGTTTCTGCTTTAGGCACAATCGGCGATCTAGGTGCAAAGTGCGCTCAAAATTGCGCTAGTTTCAGAAGTTTTCTTTACTCAAGTTTCTGCTCAAACTCATTTGCATATTGACAAACATAAAATCTGCCCTCGGGCAGCATTTTAGAACGTAATTTAAAAAAAAATGTTTTTGCATCAAAAAATATTCCTTGATATATTTAAGAGTGGTAACCTGGTGCAGCTTTATTGATACAGCTGAAAATGGGGTTTTCACAAAAAATAAGGGGCTAGATTTTCAGTATAGACAGTTTTGGGGCGCTAACCTTAGCGCCCGCCCGAAGTTAGCGCCCGCCCCAAAGTAGCGCCCCGTTGCCGGAAATTCAGTGGCTTTGCCCTAAGAGATTGGTGGAGCGCTAAAAGAGGCGTTCCACTCCTATCTTTAGGCGCTAAGCCGGCGGTCCAGAGGGATAGCGCCCAGGCGGGGCGCAGCGCGGGTGCGGTCATTTTTGGACTGACAGCAGACCCCGTGGCGCCGACCAGCTCTTAAAGGGGGAAGGGACGAATTGGTCTGCTGCCACGCCCTGCACACTGCAGCCTTGCAAAGAGGCCTCAACACTGCTGCTCAGCCCCAGGGAGTCATGGCAACGCCAGAGAAGGCCCGTCAGCGCGCCCTGCGCTTCTCAGAGGGTGATCTGGACATAATGGTCACAGCTCTGGAGGTGAGGCGCAAGATCTTGTTCCCAGAGAGTGGGAGGAATCCAACCCACCACGACTACACCAAAGCCTGGAAGCAGATCGCCCAGAGGGTGACGTTCACCGGCGATGCCCCCAGGACCCACAAACAATGTCGTAAAAAATACAACGATCTGACCAGGATTGTGAAGGTGAGTAGCCTTTCCAGTCTCCTCCTCATTCTTGCATGTACACCTGACATGATGGGCAAAGGGAGCTGAAAGTCCTATTGGCCAGCCCTCAGCCAGCAGCATTGGGACAGTCATGAGCATCACATGGCCATTCGGCACTCTACACTTTGTCCAAGCTATTCCACCATGGGAGGCAGTGCACACTACATCAGGGCTTCACTCTGTCCACGCTATTCCACCATGGGAGGCAGTGCACACTACATCAGGGCTTCACTCTGTCCACGCTATTCCACCATGGGAGGCAGTGCACACTACATCAGGGCTTCACTCTGTCCACGCTATTCCATCATGGGAGGCAGTGCACACTACATCAGGGCTTCACTCTGTCCAAGCTATTCCACCATGGGAGGCAGTGCACACTACATCAGGGCTTCACTCTGTCCACGCTATTCCACCATGGGAGGCAGTGCACACTACATCAGGGCTTCACTCTGTCCAAGCTATTCCACCATGGGAGGCAGTGCACACTACATCAGGGCTTCACTGCGCACTTACAGCCCGTCCTTTCTCTTGCAGGCTAAAGTAGCGTTTAATCGCCAGGCGCGTGCCAGGGGTGGCCGCGCCAAGCTGCAGAAGCTCACTCGGCTGGAGGAGCGCGTGTGTGTGCTCATGGGAGCCCGTGTGATTGTCCCCACAGCGTGCGGAGTATCCGACCCTCCACTGCCCGGCAATGGTAAGGACCTCGCCTTTTGGCCCTCTCGCGTCGCACTGGCCCATCCGAGCTACCTCCTTTGCCACTGTCCCACCAATGCGCTGAATGCCACCAGTCCTAACTCCCTCGCTGACGCCGTCTCCTCACTCTGAAGCTACTCTTGTGCATTCCTGCTTTCAGCTGGTGACGACCAGGACCCTGAAGCTGCCAGTGACAGCACCTCCGACCAGGAGGAGGAGGAGGAGCAAGCCGGACCTTCGGGGGAACAGTCACGTCCCGCAGGAGAGGAGGAAATGCTTGACACCTCCTCACTGGACGAGTGCCTGGAGGAACTGTCGCAGGGCAATGCAGCTTCTGGGACCAGTGGCGTCCAGCCACCCAGGAGCCATGCGCGTGGCCCGCGGCCTTCCCCCCAAAGGGGGGAAGGATCAGAGGGGAGTGCTGCTGATCGGCACACTCGCCGCCACCAACGCGGCAAGGGTCCCCTAGTTCGGCCCCCTCCTCCCCAGTGGGAGAGTCGCGACTCCAGTCCGGACACCTTCACCTCGGAGGAGGTGCGGAAGCTGGATAAGATGGCCGAGGATTCGGACCGGCGCCACACGGAGCTCATGAGCGTGGTGGGGCGCATGCCTGAGGCCATCGAGTCGCTGGCGACCAGTGTGCGCGAGTTCGGGGCAGCAACTGCCGCGAGTGGCCGCATGCTGACTGATGCCGTCAAGACCCTGGCGGCTGTGATGCGCGCGCACACCAGGACCACAGGGGCACTCACTGCTGCCACACGCGCTGTCTCAGGCAGGCATCGCCAGGGCAGCCGCCGCGCTGGACCATCCCAGCAAGCCGCCCCTCGGCTGATTGTTGCGGATCCTGCAGTGCGGGCCCGGCCGAGTGCCACCGCGCCACAGCACCAGCCAGCGCATCCCAGACGCCAGCTGGCCCACATTGCGCCATCCGTCGCCGCCATTCCCCCACTGGGGCGTCAAGGGCAAGCGGCTGCAGCTGATGGTGGCCAGGCTCAGGTGCGCCACTCAGCAGACGGCCCCTCGAGGCCCAAACGCCGTGTAGGCCGCCCCCCAGCGGCATCTGGCGGAAGGGCATCTGAGCCTCAGGCGCCTTCCCCCAGCCTCGCAGCAGCCACTGGGCAGAGCTTGCGAAGGAGCAGCAGGCCGGGCAGGGGAGGCAAAAGGCTGGGCAAGGTCTCGCCCTCGCGGGCCACTCAGTAGAGGGTGTGGGCAGCTTTCCTTTTATATGGTGGTGGCCATCTTTATTTTGCCCATGGTTGTGTTGTTGGAGGGCTTATTTTTTGCGTTAGGCCGACGTTGAGGCCCGGTTTGAAGAAAGGTGGAGTGACTCCTCCCCAGTTTGTGGGAGTGAGTCGTTTGTTGGGCTTTTTGTGGGGCCCGTTTATTGTTTTTGGGGATTCATGTGGGAAGGGCTTTTCATTTTTGTGTAATAAAAAATTATCTTTATTCATGCAGTCTCCATGGTTGTTCTTCTTAGTGTTTGTTGGCTTCGCCGGCTGAGGGCTTGCGGAGCGGCTGCATTCATCTTCCCTCATGGCCCCTGGCCATTCCCTGACAGGGGGCTTAGAAGTACCGTGTAATAAGGTGGCGTCGTGCGGCCCTTGGCCCTGGTCGCTCCCTCCTGGGAACGTACTCCTGCTCCTCCTCCTCCTCCTCCTCATGCTCCTCCTGCTCCTCCTCCTGAGGTGCTGGTCCAACGTCAGGTGGCAGTGCCTGAGTCCTGCGGATAGCCAGGTTGTGTAGCATGCAGCAAACCACCACAAATTGGGAGACCCGGTCCGGCGAATACTGGAGAGCTCCTCCGGAGCGATCAAGGCAGCGGAACCGCTGCTTGAGGACCCCAATAGTTAGCTCGATGATGTTGCGGGTGGTTTGATGGCTCTCGTTGTAGGCCTCTTCAGCAGCGGTCCTGGGCGCGCGGAGCGGGGTCATGAGCCAGGTGCACAAAGGATAGCCTTTGTCCCCGAGTAGCCATCCTCTTGGGGGAGGCTGTGCCTGGAACATGTCATGCACAGTACTCTGCCGCAGGATAAAGGCATCGTGGCTGCTGCGTGGGAAGCTGGCATTGACTGCCATGATGCGCTGCTTGTGGTCACAGACCAGCTGCACATTCAGAGAATGGTAGCCCTTCCTGTTGCGATACTGCTCGCCATGCTCCAGAGGGGCCCGCAAAGCCACATGCGTACAGTCAATGGCGCCCTGCACCAAGGGGAATTCCCCGAGTCTGGAAAATCCCAATGCGCGCTGATGCTGGCTCTCCAGGGCCATGGGGAAGGAGATGAATTGGCTTCTCCTTCTGAACAGTGCTTCGGTCACCTGGCGGATGCAGCGATGCGCGCCGTACTGGAAGATGTTTGCTATGTCCCCAGCAGCGTATTGGAAGGAGCCGGTGGCATAGAAGTTCAATGCCACCGTCACCTTCACTTCCACCGACAGAGACGTCCTGCACCTGAGCTTTGGCCGCAGATCTCGGCGAAGCAGGTGGCAGATCTCTGCAATCACCTCCTTTCGGAATCGGAGCCTTTTAACACATCGCGCGGCACTCATGTTTAGGTAGGAGCGCTGCTGGCGGTATAGCCTGACTGGGTAAGGCCTACGTGGCCGACGCCTGTAGCCCCCTCTGCCTCTAGCCAGGGCTGCCCCTCTCACAATGCGTCTGCGAGCCCTACGGACATGGAGCTGCAGCTCCGCGTTGGCACCCCATGCAACCCCCATCAAATCCTGGCAAACACTCTAATTTCCAAAAGGCCACTTGCAGCGCTCTGGCCTGAGTCCAAAAATACCTGGCTCTTGCTGCTTGAAACCAGTTAGCTATCCTCCTTGTTGTGTCTCCAGAAATTCGTTGCACAAGAGTGTTTTCTGAAAAAAGGCTGGCCTTTATACTGGAGAGTACGTCCCTTTTAATTTGCGCCCCCCGGGGCCCGCGCTGGTTGTGTTGCGTTCCTTTTTCCAAACGCTCCGGCCGCCAGCCGCACAATGGGGCGGTCCGACTGAAGTTTGGAATCGGGGCGCACAAAGGGCGTTGCACGAGGATGTGACGTCATTTTCTGCGCGCGCATCCGGGCGGGCGCTAAACTTTGCGCCGGCGCTAATGGGCAACTTAATTTGGGGCGGGGCGCAAACTGCGCTGCGCCCGGGCGCTACACGCATAGCGCCCGAAAATCACTTCTCTTAAGGCGCTAACTGCTGGCGCAAGCGACTGAAAATCTAGCCCAAGCTTTTTTAATCAGTCTAGTCCACCACCGATTTTAAATAACTGAAAATGACTTAAAAAAACAACTATACAGAACCATTTACTAATTACATTGGTGTGCAGAAGTCAGTTTCTTAGTAAAGCACAAAATTTTTTTTTAAAGCTTTTAAAACATGCCTATTAGTGTCCTTGCACCTAAAAAAAAGCTCAATTTTAAGAGCCTCCTTGAAGGCCCGCAAATGGGTGCAATTATCGGAAACTCGCAGTGGTGATTAATTTGATCTGGGACGTGACCAGTTTAGTTGGCAAAGCCGGCTTCTAGCGCAATGTGTTTTAAACTAGCGCAAAAGATCTCAGAACTCGATTTACGTGAGTGTAACTTGAGCTTAAAATTCTGCGATTTTTGCGCTGGTTTGGCAGATTTCGGGTGAATTGCGCTAAAAAAACTGCGTAACTCCTGCCCGAAATGCAAATTGTACTCAAAAGCCTGAAAATTTCTGTTTGTGCACAAATTGGGGCCTAGCATTCTGTGCTGTTTTCCAGAGTTGACTCCGTCGTCTGTTAACCACTGAAGTTCTTGATTTGCATTCCACGCAGATTTTATGAGTTCCCGCCTACATCAAAAAACAGCAAATGGAATGGTCACCTCAAGCAGCCACTTAAATAGCTGCATTGTTGCCTGGAACAGGAGGGTGGAGGACACAATGCAGCAAAACTACAACAAAAAACTGCAGGCTTCGTATCCATACACCACCAGATACTGGAGCTGATCATTCAGGAGGTGGAGGGAAGTGGAGCTGTCCTCTACAGGACAGAAGGGCACCCTGACAAAAGCAACTGGTACAGCAAGCTTGGCCGGAAATAGTAGTCAGGGTCAGTGCTGTCTGCACAACTCAGCGGTCCTAAATTCAAATATCAAAGAAGGTGGCAAGCCTAAAAATAAATTGTCAAAGTAAGGCTGTGAATAGCTTTTGATGCCAAATAGCTGCCCTGAGTATATATGCGACAAAAAGTTCCCTCAAACCTGTCACTAATGTGCCCTTGACCTATCCAAAGCATTCGTAAAATCTTGTCCTATGCAATCCTGCCAGGAGATAATCTGTCCATCGATGATTGCCAGTGCATTGCCACATCGCAGTATGACTGAAGTAGAAGCCGCAATTTACAACGGAAACTGTTGTCACACTAAAATCTTAAAGGGGCTTTGTAAATCCTTGTAACGTAACCTAGCTGCTTGTTTCATGTTCATGTAATGACACACAGGATGGACTGTTGCTTGAGCAGATGACTGTCACTGATTGTGTTCTTTAAACCTGCAATCATTCAAGACTATTTATTTGTCCTCTGAACAAGATGGCCCATAATAAAAGGGAATAGGGAACAGGCCGGAACTGGAGAAGAGCTCAGAATCTGCTCCTCATCATTGGGTATGAGAGCATCAAAGGTATAGGCAAGGGTGAAGCCTCAGGCCTCCCCAAGCTCAGTACCAAATTGTCCCCCTACTGGCACACAGATGTATTGCAACTACAAATATATCATACGGTGTATACTGCAGGAAAATAGAAACAGGAGTGAGCCGTTTAGCCCCTCGAGCCTATTCTGTCATTGAATGAGATCATGGCTGATCTTTGGCCTAACTCCATATACTCGCCTTTGCCCAGTATCCCTTAATACTTTTGCTTAACAAAAATCTGTCAATCTCAGATTTAAAATTAACAATTGATCTAGAATCAATTGCCATTTCTGGAAGAGAGTTCCACCACCTGTTGTGTGTAGAAGTGTTTCCTAACTTCACTCCTAAAAGGCCTGGCTCTAAATTTTAGGCTATGTACCCTAGTCCTAGACTCTCCAACCAGCAGAAATAGTTTCTCTCTATTTACCCTATCAATTCTCTTTAATATCTTGAAAACTTTGATCAAATTACCCCATAACCTTCTAATTTGGGTAATCTCTCCTCGTAATTTAGTCCTTGGAGTCCTGGTATGATTCTGGTAAATTTACGCTACACTCCCTCCAAGGCCAATATATCCTTCCTAAGGTGTGGTGCCCAGAGCTGCTCCCAGTACTCCAGGTGTGGTCTAACCAGGGCTCTATATAGCTGTAGCATAACTTCTACCTTCCTGTACTCTAGTTCTTTAGATATAAAGCCCAGAATTCCATTTGTTCTTTTGACAGTTTTCTGTACCTGTCATGGAATTATTTACGACTTTCACGTCTCCCACAATGGCAGCATTATTTGAATGGCCACAAAGACTAGGAATGGCCGCTGGGCAACCAAAGGATATGCATTGCAGCCATGCTGATGACACACTGTGAAACCCAACGACAAAACCTGAGGAGAGGTACAATGTAGCACATAATTCCATTAGGGTCTTAATTGAGCATAAATCTGCATCCTTTGGTAGATATATGGAGTCATTTGAGTGGGGTAGCTGGGAGGTATGGCCCTGGCATCCCCGTCATCCATGCCAGTCTTGTTATTCATATTCTGAAGCTGCCTTTGGACTGTAATGCCACCTGCATTTGTTATTCTTCAGTCATGCTCTGTAAATCACCAAGTGCTTCTTCCCGCTAGCTAAACCCCTGAAATAGATATATCTCTGACATAACGCAGGGTTCTGTGAGGTGCTGAATTGAGGCTGTATATCAAATGCTGCCACCTTCTCCTCTTGAATGCATAAAGGAGCAGCAGCAAAATGTATTTACAATGCAGTAGAACATCCCCCACATAGCAAGAAATTGCCTCACAACCCGAATCAATATACCCCTCTCCTCATAAGGAGTCAAGGAGAGCAGCTTCGGTGACCACTCTTTTCTGGTTGTGCTGCCCCCTATCGATATATATAAAAGGATATGTCTATCTGTCTGTCTCTCTGTCTGTCTCTCTTTCTGTCTCTCTGGCCGGCTATACAATCAAAAGTTATAGAGCATACCTACGCATATGTTATATCAAAAGAAAGCTCATCATTAGGGGACTCTTGTTGGTGTATTTACTTTTTGCTCCGACAAAAATTGTGCCGACGGTATCCAAAAAATGTTCAAAATTCCTCTCATTATCCGCTCATTTGCATCGAGTGGGGGCGGGTTCATTGTGTGTGCGGGCGGGCCATCCTACAGTTGAATGACATGATGATTGACCAATCGTACAGTTCAGTGACCTGACGGTTGACCAATCGGTGCGTGTGTGGGCGGGCCTTATCATTCTGAACCGAGGTGAGTCGCCGCCATCTTGATTCCAAACTTTTCATTTCTTTTTCCCACTTTCTGCGTGTTTCTTTTCAAATCTACATTTCCAGCAAAAAAAAAGTTGCTTTTAAAACACAAATTGTTTTTTAAAAAAGTTAATTAATTTGTAAATCTTTTCTCTAACCTCTATAATTCTCCTACCTTTCACCGTTTTTCCAGGCCCGGGGCCTAGGCTTCTCCAACTGCCAGCAGCGCAACTCTAGTCCCAGGCTCCCGGCCTAGACAGAGACAAACACTGGCAGAGGGGAGAGGGTGTGTTGCCTCAGCTCCATTCCCGGGGTCAGTAGGTGGGGAGGCTTCATAAGCAACTGGGGTAGGTCGCAAGCCCCGAATAATAATCTGAAGATCCTGTGTTTGCAGCTGAGGAAATTTCTTCTGCTGACAGCCCCAGGTTAACGACAGCCATCTTTGTCAAGGAGGGCGAAAAGTTTCAGTGCGATGCCATTTTGATTCAGTGTGTAACAGAGTGCATGCGCGGCCATCTTAGTACAGGAACATAGAGTAGGTGGGGCTTCTGTGCTCCAATTCGGGTCCTGGTGACCGAGACAGACAATCGACTGTGTGGGCGGGGCATAATCTTTCCAACTGAAAAGCAAGCGGCGGCCATTGTTTGTGATACAACACACTGTAGGTGAGGACCTCTTTTTTAATAAAAAGATTGGTGAGGTTGTAAAGTGTATGTTATAGAAAGATTTACCAAAAATGTTTTATAAGTACTTTAAGTTTCATGTTTCCCCACACCTTGCTCCCCCCACTCCCTTTCCCCCCTCCCTTTTACCCCCTCTCCCTTTCCCCCCTTCCCCCACACCCCCTTCCCCCCAACCCCCCCTTCCCCCTCCCTTTCCACCCTTCTCCCCCAAACCCCCACACCCCCTCCCCCCCCACACCCCCACCCCCCTTCCCCCCACCCCACACCCCCGCCCCCCGTCCCCCCCAACCCCCTTCCCCCCACCCCCTTCCCCTCTTTCCCCCCACTTCACCCCCACCCCCCTTCCCCCCCACACCCCCCCTTCACCCCCCTTCACCCCTTCCCCCCCACACCCCCTTCCCCCCCCACACCCCCCCCACCTCCCACCTTCCACTTCCCTCCCCCACCCCCCCTTCCCCCACCCACCCCTTTCTCCCCCACCCACCCCTTTCTCCCACCCCACCCACCCACCCACCCCTCCCATCCCACCCCTTCTCCTCCCCCCACCCACCCCACTCCCTCCCCACCCACCCCACCCTTCTCCCCCCCCACCCACCCCACCCTTCTCCCCCACCCACCCCTTGCTCCCCCACCCCTTGCTCCCCCACCCCTTGCTCCCCCACCTCTTTCCCCTTTCTCTCCTCCCCTCTCTGTCTCTCTCTATCCCTCCCTCTGTCTCTGTATCCCTCTCTCTCACTCTCATTCCCTCTCTCCCTCCTTTGCTTTCCCTCTCTCTCCTTCCCTCTCTCTCTCCTTCCCTCTCTCTCTCCTTCCCTCTCTCTCTCTCCTTCCCTCTCTCTCTCTCCTTCCCTCTCTCTCTCTCCTTCCCTCTCTCTCTCCTTCCCTCTCTCTCTCCTTCCCTCTCTCTCTCTCCTTCCCTCTCTCTCTCTCCTTCACTCTCTCTCTCCTTCACTCTCTCTCCTTCCCTCTCTCTCTCTTTCCTTCCCTCTCTCCTTCCCTCTCGCTCGCTCTCTTCTCCCCCCGTCTCTCTCTTCCCCCATCGCTCTCTCTCTTCCCCCCCGTCGCTCTCTCTCTTCCCCCCCGTCGCTCTCTCTCTTCCCCCCCGTCGCTCTCTCTCCCCCCCGTCGCTCTCTCTCTTCCCCCCAGTCGCTCTCTCTCTTCCCCCCCAGTCGCTCTCTCTTCCCACCCCAGTCGCTCTCTCTCTTCCCCCCCAGTCGCTCTCTCTCTTCCCCCCCAGTCGCTCTCTCTCTTCCCCCCAATCGCTCTCTCTCTTCCCCCCAGTCGCTCTCTCTCTTCCCCCCCAGTCGCACTCTCTCTCTTCCCTCCCCGTCGCTCTCTCTCTTCCCCCCCAGTCGCTCTCTCTCTTCCCCCCCAGTTGCTCTCTCTCTTCCCCCCCAGTCGCTCTCTCTCTTCCCCCCCAGTCGCTCTCTCTCTTCCCCCCCCAGTCGCTCTCTCTCTTCCCCCCAGTCGCTCTCTCTCTTCCCCCCCAGTCGCTCTCTCTCTTCCCCCCCAGTCGCTCTCTCTCTTCCCCCCCAGTCGCTCTCTCTCTCCCCCCCCAGTCACTCTCCCCTCTTCCCCCCCAGTCGCTCTCTCTCTTCCCCCCAGTCGCTCTCTCTCTTCCCCCCCAGTCGCTCTCTCTCTTCCCCCCCAGTCGCTCTCTCTCTTCCCCCAGTCGCTCTCTCTCTTCCCCCCCCAGTCGCTCTCTCTCTTCCCCCCCCAGTCGCTCTCTCTCTTCCCCCCCAGTCGCTCTCTCTCTTCCCCCCCAGTCGCCCTCTCTCTTCCCCCCAGTCGCTCTCTCTCTTCCCCCCAGTCGCTCTCTCCCTTCCCCCCAGTCGCTCTCTCTCTTCCCCCCAGTCGCTCTCTCTCTTCCCCCCCAGTCGCTCTCTCTCTTCCCCCTAGTCGCTCTCTCTCTTCCCCCCAGTCGCTCTCTCTCTTCCCCCCAGTCGCTCTCTCTCTCTCTTCCACCAACAACATGCCCTCAAAAGACCCTCGGCACCGCCGGGCACTTCAGCTAGTTATCTATAGTCCAGTTTGTTACTTGGTATATTTAAGGGCCACAGTCAAAATGTTGATATGGCAACATGACACTTGGCTCAGGAAAAACATGAACATACCTGTGTATTTAGAAAGATGACCAGTTGTCGAAGTGCAGTACATGTATGCACTGTGCTGTGCACTAAATTTAGATGAAGTGCACTTAAAATGCATTGCAAGCTAACATTGTAAAATGAAAGCCAAATAATAGCACACTTACTTTGGCCCAGAAAATATCTTCTTCGCCTGTTCACAGGCTGCAGACACTGGTGAGACTCCTCTATCACCTCATGTTGCTCTGGCACTGCTTTTTATTGCGGGGTGGTCTTCACCTTCAAAAAGAGCTACTCCTCTGCAGGACCTCCAAAGCTTTATCACTAAATGGAGAAGGTCCACTCCCTTGTCTGCCTCTAACCAATCTCCCTTTCAGTTGTAGTACAGCTTTAAGGATGACCAGCAGTCCTTTAATTGTTGCTGTTGCTTGACAATCTATACCTTAACCCCATGTCTCTTCCAGCACATCATGCACTGAGCAATGAATATTTATTATAATGAGCTGACCTTACATTATAGCATAAAATTAGCAGCATGCATCACCGCATCCAAAGAGCATAATCACTAGGGATGCATTATCCAACCCTGTGGCTTTTTAATCCTAATCAAAAATGCCCATTTGCTCATTCTATGCTTTTCCTCTAGCCATTTTGTCTGTGCCTACTGACAAGGCAGGCATGGCATTCAATTACATGCAGAAGATCATATTAACAGTAACCTTAGTTTACATAGAGTTTGGTTTTCATCTTGACTGTGATAATCCATACTTGCAGACAAGATCTGAGTCTACCCAGGACTTAACTGTCTGCAGCAGCCATAATCAATATTTTTACAACTTAGAATGGACACGATTAGCTCTTAAGAACAGGAGGAATTGTAGCTTAAGAGCATTCATTCCTCCCATTCACAAGTCAAACACTGGCTGCTAACCATGTACATCATGATTTGATCACTATGCAACTGTCTCTAACAAATCGCAAAAAGATTATTTTGATTTTGTGTAAGGACACAAATCAGCAATTATTTGCTGAAAACCCTGCCTCCAAATTATGCCCAAACAAAAGAAAACGGGATAGAAACATAGGCCTAGAAATTCATTGACGCCACTTTTGGGGCGCTAAAGTGGGGCGTCCGCTAAAGTTTGCGGCCGCCGCCAAATCTAGGCCACTTCTCCGATATTCATTAGCTTCGCCCTACTAGTTCGGGCGAGCGCTAAAACTGCTGTTGGACGCCTCTCTTTGGGCGCTAAGCCGGAGGTGGTGATCGATAGCGCCGAGGCCGGGCGCAGCGCAGGTGCGGCCATCTCGTGACTGACAGCAGACACCCTGGCGCCGGCCAGCTCTTAAGGGGGAAGGGTTGACTGTGTCTGCTGCCACACCCTGGATAGTGGAGCCCTCCAGCTCGGCCTGAACACTGCTGCTGGACCCAAATAGCGCCTGAAGACATGGAGAAGGCCCGTGAACGTGCGCAGCGCTTCTCAGAGCGTGATCTGAGTGTGCTGCTTGCTGCTGTGGAGAAGAGGCGCCATGTTTTGTACCCGGACAATGGCAAGAAGGCGACGGAGAGCCTGGAGGCATGTCGCCAGCAAGCTGTCAGCCAACAGCGACGTCCCCAGGACCGGTGACCAATGCCGCAAAAAGTTAAATGACCTCACACGCATTGTCAGGGTGAGTACCCTTTCCAATGACCTCCTCATCCTTGCATGTGCACCTCACATTATGGGCAAAGGGACCTGAAAGCTCTAATGGCCAGCCTTCATCCAGCAGCTATGGCACAGGCATGAGCATCAATTGCACATTCTGCACTGAACACACTGGCCAGGCTATTCCACCATGGGAGGCAGTGCACACCAGATCATGGCGACACACTGGCCAGGCTATTCCACCATGGGAGGCAGTGCACACCAGATCATGGCGACACACTGGCCAGGCTATTCCACCATGGGAGGCAGTGCACACCAGATCATGGCGACACACTGGCCAGGCTATTCCACCATGGGAGGCAGTGCACACCAGATCATGGCGACACACTGGCCAGGCTATTCCACCATGGGAGGCAGTGCACACAAGATCACGGCGACACACTGTACTTAGAGGCCGTCCTTTCTCTTGCAGGCCAAGCTGGCGAATAATTGCAAGAGCCGGACTGCGACCGGGGGAGGACGACCCCATATCCAGCCACTCACCGACCTGCAACATCGCGTGGAGCGCCTCATGGGTGGCCGGGTGATTGGGCCCGTTGCATGTGGAGATGCCGACCCTGTTCTGGGAAGCAATGGTAAGGACATCACCTTTTGCACCTCTCTCGTCCCAC
Source organism: Somniosus microcephalus (assembly GCF_052327205.1). Taxonomy (NCBI): domain Eukaryota; kingdom Metazoa; phylum Chordata; class Chondrichthyes; order Squaliformes; family Somniosidae; genus Somniosus; species Somniosus microcephalus. The sequence continues at coordinate 111,414,147 of NC_140987.1, read as the reverse complement.
TTGCGCATCAGATCTACATCCTTTGCCACTGTCCGACCGATGCGCTGAATGCCACCACTCATGCATCCCGCACTGACGCCCTCTCCTCACTCTAAAGCTACTCTTGTGCCTTCCTGCTTTCAGATGGTCAAGAGGAGGTCCCTCAACTTGCCAGTGACAGACCCTCCGAGGAGGAGCAGGAGGAGGAGCAAGAGGAAGGCGGCCCATCAGGGGAACCCTCAGCCGCGGCCACCCAGGCCAATGTAGGGGACACGTCTTCCCTGGAGGGCAGCGTGGCAGAAGTGTCGAAGGGGAGGGGAGCTCCTGGGACCTGCGTGCTGCAGAAAGGCGGGAGGGGGGTGGAAGCTCGGCGGCCTTCTCCCCAGAGGGGGGATGCGTCAGAGGGGAGTCCAATTGCTGGGCCCAGCGGCCTCCAGCAACGCAGGAAGGGTCAGCCAGCTCGGCGGCCTTCTCCCCAGAGGGAGAGTCCGGCCTCCAGTCAGAAGATGCTCTTCGCCGAGGAGATGGAACGCCTCGAAGACGTGTCCGCGGACTCGGAGCGCCGGCACACGGAGCTCATGGTGGCAGTGGCACGGTTGCCTGAGTCCATCGATTCCCTCTCTCGGAGTGTGGCCAAGTTCGGGCCCTTAGAGGCCACCAGTCGGGCGGAATACCGGGCAGATCTTTCAGCGACTGGCCAGGTGATTAGTGGTGCCGTCCAGTCACTGGCTGCTCTGCTACGGTCAGTGAACAGGTCAACACGGGCACTCACTGCTGCCACACTCGCTGTGTCAGCCAGGCATCGCCAGGGCACCCGGCGCACTGCAGCAGCACATCGGTCTGTCCCTCGGCAGATTGGTGCGCATGCTGCAGTGCTGGCCCGGGCGAGTGCCAGTGTCTCAGGCGACCAGCGAGCGCCTGCCATCCGCCAGCTTGCCGCCATTCCTCCAGCCGCCACTGCCACTCCCCCAGTGGAGCTGCCAGGAGCTGCTGCAGCGACTGATGCTGGCCAGCCATAGCTGCAGCAATCAACAGCCGGCCGCTCGACGCCCAAACCTCGACTAGGCCAACCCCCAAGGGCATCTGCCGTCACGACATGTGCCCCTCAGGAGCCTGCCCCCAGCCTTGCAGCAGCCAATGGCCTTACTTTGAGGCGGAGCAGCAGGGCGGGCAGGGGCCACCCAAAGATGGCCAAGGCATCGCCCTAGCGGGCCAAATAGTCGAATGTGTGGCCATTTGTGTTTGTTTCTTGAGGCCGAGAATTGGATGTTTGTTTTTTGAAGGCCGATGATGCGATGTTTGTTTTGGACGAAGGCCGAGAATGACGGCCATTTTAGTTGCCCTATTTTGTTAATCCTCTCCAGGTTGTGGGAGCGAGTAATGTGTTTGAGTGTTTTTTGGGGGTTTCCTCTGTTTTTGGTTTTCATGTGGGAAGGGCCCAGAGTTTGTACAATAAAGCATTTTATTTATTCACATTGTCCATGTTTGATCTTTGAAGTGTTTGTTGCCTTAGCCGGCTGAGGGCTTGCGGAGCGGCTGCAATCATGTTCTATCATTGGCACAAGCCATTCCCTGACAGGGGGCCTAGAAGTGACGTTCAATAAGCCGACGACGGGCGGCCCTTGGACCTTGTGCGTCCCTCCTGGGCTGGTACTCCTCGTCCTCGTCGTCCTCATGCTCCTCCTGCTCCTCCTCCTGAGGTGGTGGTCCAACGTCAGGTGGCAGTGCCTGAGTCCTGCGGATAGCCAGGTTGTGCAGCATGCAGCAAACGACGACGAATTGGGAGACTCGATCCTGCGAATACTGGAGGGCTCCCCCGGAGCGGTCGAGACAGCGGAACCATTGCTTGAGCACGCCGATTGTTTGTTCTATGAGGTTCCTCGTCGCTTGATGGCTCTCGTTGTATGCCTCTTCAGCAGGGGTCGTGGGCGCGCGGAGCGGGGTCATGAGCCAGGTACACAAAGGATAGCCTTTGTCCCCGATAAGCCATCCTCTTGGGGGAGGCTGTGCCTGGAACATGTCAGCCACAGTTGTCTGTCGCAGGATAAAGGCATCGTGGCTGCTGCCTGGAAAGCGGGCATTGACAGCTAGGATGCGCTGCCTGTGGTCACACACCAGCTGTACATTGAGGGAATGGTAGCCCTTCCGGTTGCGGTAATCCTCGGCATGCTCCAGAGGTGCCCGCAAAGCCACATGCGTGAAGTCAATGGCGCCCTGCACCATGGGGAAGCCCGCTATTCTTGCAAACCCCACTGCACGCTGCTGCTGCTTGTCCAGGGTCATGGGGAAGGAGATGAATTGATGTCTCCTTCTGAAAAGGGCTTCAGTCACCTGGCGGATGCAGCAATGCACGGCGAACTGGGAGATGTTAGCGATGTCCCCAGTAGCGGATTGGAAGGAGCCGGAGGCATAGAAGTTGAGAGCCACCGTCACCTTCACTGCCACCGACAGAGACGTCCTGCGCATCAGCTGTGGCTGCAGATCTCTCTGAAGCAGCCGGCAGATGTCTGTAACCACCTCCCTTCGGAATCGCAGCCTCCTAACACACATCGCGGCAGACATGGTCAGATAGGAGGTCTGCTGGCGGTATACCCTGCGTGGGTAAGGCCTCAGTTGGCGACGCCTGTTGCCCCCTCTGCGTCTAGCCAGGGCTGCCACTCTCTCACGGCGTCTGTAAGCCCTTCTGGCATAAGGCTGAAATTCAGCGTTGGCACCCAATGCAGCCCCCATTATATGCTGGCAAACACTGAGCTCTGAATGAAGGCTAAGATAATTGGTAAGCTCTGGCCTGAGCCAAAAATACCTGTCCAAGTGTTGGTCCAAACCAGTAAACTCTCCTCCTTGGTCTCTGTCCAAAAAACCGTTGCACAAGAGTGAATGCTGCAAAATGGCTGGCCTTTATACTGCTGGGTAAGTGCCCTTTAATTAGCGCTCCCCCCGGCCTGGCTGGCCTGTGTACCGTTCCACTTCACAGTCGCTCGGGACGCCCGGCGCACAATGGGCCGGCGCGAGTGAAGTTCCGGTTTGGGGCGCACAAAGGGCGTTGCACTATTAAATGACGTCATGATCTGCGCGCGCAGCAGGGCGCGCGCTAAGACTTTGCGCCGGTGCTAAATGTGTCCTGAAGTTGGGGAGAGGCGCAGATCGCGCTGCGCCCGGGCGATAAGCGCCTAGCGCTCAAGATCTACTCCCCCTAAGGCGCTAACGGCTGGCACGCCCAACTGAATTTCTAGGCCATAGAAACATAGAAGATAGGAGCAGGAGTAGGCCATTCGGCCCCTCGAGCCTGCTCCGCCATTCAATGCGATCATGGCTGATCATCCAAATTCAGTACCTGGTCCCTGCTTTCTCCCCATACCCCTTGATCCCTTTAGCCTTAAGAAATATATCCAACTCCTTCTTGAATATATTTAATGAATTGGCCTCTACTGCCTTCTTTGGCAGAGAATTCCACAGGTTCACCACTCTCTGGGTGAACAAATTCCTCCTCATCTCTGTCCAAAATGGCTTACCCCTTATCCTTAGACTGTGACCCCTGGTTCTGGACTCCCCGACCATCGGGAACACCCTTCCAGCATCTAGTTTGTCCAGTCCTGTCAGAATTTTGTAAGTTTCAATGAGATCCCCTCTCATTCTTCTAAACTCCAGCGAGTACAAGCCCAATCGACCCAATCTCTCCTCATACGTCATTCCTGCCATCCCAGGTATCAGCCTGGTGAATCTTCGCTGCACTCCTTCCATGGCAAGGCCATCCTTCCCCAGATAAGGCAACCAAAACTGCACACAATACTCAAGATGTGGTCTCACCAAGGCCCTGTTCAACTGGAGCAAGACATCCTTGTTCCTGTACTCAAACCCTCTCGCTACGAAGGCCAACATACCATTTGCCTTCTTAACCGCCTGCTGCAGCTGCATGCTTACCTTCAGTGACACCCAGGTCTCGTTGCACTTCCCTTTCTCTCAACCTATTGCCATTTAGATAATAATCTGCCTTCCTGTTTTTGACACCAAAGTGGATAACCTCACATTTATCCACGTTACATTGCATCTGCCATGCTTCTGCCCAATCACCCAACCTGTCCAAATCATCCTGGAGTTTCTCGGCATCCTCCTCACAGCACACACGCCCACCCAGTATTGTGTCGTCTGCAAATTTGGAGATATTACATCTAGTTCCCTTGTCTAGATCATTAATATATATTGTGAATAGCTGGGGTCCAAGGACCGATCCCTGCGGTACCCCACTGGTCACTGCCTGCCACTCGGAAAAGGACCCGTTTATTCCAACTCTTTGCTTTCTGTCTGCCAACCAGTTTTCTATCCAAGTCAATACCTTGCCCCAATCCCATGTGCCTTAACTTTACACGCTAATGTCTTATGCGGGACCTTATCGAAAGCCTTCTGAAAGTCCAAATATACCACATCCACTGGTTCTCCCTTATCTATTTTACCAGTTACATCCTCAAAAAATTCCAGTAGATTAGTCAAGCACGATTTACCTTTTGTAAATCCATGTTGACTTTGTCTGATCCTGTCACTGTTTTCCAAGTGCTCTGCTATTACATCTTTTATAATGGACTCTAGCATTTTCCCCACTACCGATGTCAGGCTTACCGATCTGTAATTCCCCGTTTTCTCTCTGCCACCTTTTTTGAATAGTGGGGTAACAGTAGCTACCCTCCAATCCATGGGTACTGTTACAGATTCCATTGAATGTTGGAAGATGATCAGCAATGCACCTACTATTTCTAGGGCCACTTCCTTAAGTACCCTAGGATGTAGATTATCAGGCCCTGGGGATTTATCGGCCTTCAATCCCATCAATTTCCCTAACACCATTTCCCTACAAATACTGATTTCTTTCAGTTCCTCCCTTTCATCAGACCTTATGTTCCCCGACATCTCTGGGAGGTTATTTGTGCCCTCCTTTATGAAGACAGAACCAAAATATGTATTTAATTGGTCTGCCATGTCTTTGTTCCCCATTATAAATTCCCCTGATTCTGACTGCAAGGGACCTACGCTTGACTTCACCAATCTTTTTCTCTTCACATATCTATAAAAGCTTTTACAGTCAGATTTTATGTTCCCTGAAAGCTTGCTCTCATATTCTATTTTCCCCTTCTTAATTAATCCATTCCGTATTGATGCTTGACTTCTGATGGAATATAATGTACTTTTTGAAATTACTTCTCAAACATCATGTGCAGTTCCTGGTTGTGTAAATGTTAATTAAATTCTTAAGTATTAATGATTATTTTTGTTTTTTACCTGTCAAATATCTGCCCTATGGGCAGTGAAATTACAATCATACCCCAAAAATGAGAATTAGTGCCTTGGGACGTTTTACTATGTTAAATGCGCTATATTAATGCAAGTTGTTGTTGTTACTGTTGAGAATAAATCTGGTTAATTAATCAACAAGAAAATTCCAAAATTGAATGGTACCACTCACCAAAACACAACAGTAGCCCTGACTTTCAAGATATTCAAGAACACAGGTAACACCTGCTTGTTGAATCAACTGTGAGTCAACCTCCTTCCTTTTATGATAGCAAAATACTGCGGATGCTGGAAATCCGAAACAACAACAGAAAACGCTGGAAAAATTCAGCAGGCCAGGCAACATCTGTGGAGAGAGAAACGGGGTTAACGTTTCAGGTCGAAGGCGAAGGGTCTTCGACCTGAAACGTTAACTCTGTTTCTCTCTCCATGGATGCTGCCCTAGCCTGCTGAGCTTTTCCAGCATTTTCTGTTGTTGTTTCCTTCCTTTTATGGTTCACAATGAGATGCTTCGAGTAAGCAAAAGACATCTGATGGCGGAGTATACAGAACAGACATTATTCACAGACAGCATAGGTAATCAATCTAGACAATACAAAGAGTAGCTTCTGGTTTCCCTCTCTTCGAGCTCTCCAAATAATTCTGGAAACACATCCTCTTTTATACATCTCAGTTTGCCTACTTCAATGGTACAGAGAAGGCCTCATGATTTATCTGTTCTTAGATTCTTTTAAGAGTTAATTTACGTAAATTGTCTTAGTTGTCCACTCCAAAGATACTTCTCATAAACAAGACGTCACAATATATCTTTTCTCAGATCCTTTGAAGAACAGTTTATTACCTAGACATCTACTCTATACCATGGTGAATTTATCCCTCTGTCTATGTTTATTACACTAGTCATTACATTTATACATTAATCACTCATGGTCGATGTTGTTCTAGTCACTTATTTCCTTGCACCAGCATTTCTTGTAGATAATAATCGGACATTTGGAGCAGAACAAAATCCATCCTTCCTTCTCATGGCACCCTGCTGTTATCCTGTTTATCTTAGAAAGCCTGTTAGTCTATGATACAAGTCAGTTCAATTATTAGCGCTTAACTCTCCAACATGTCCAACATTGCTTGTAGAAGCCTACAATCAATATACCAAAGCTAACAGTTCATCCACAGCAAGACACAAACAACTATTTAGCACATCTGGAGGTGCTTCTCATCCACATCAATTCACTGACATTGATGGATGGTGACAAAAATAGCAGTATCCTGTAACACAGAAAGAGTCTCACTGCATCACTTCAAGGCCCTGACTTAATTAACTATTTTCTGCTGTTTCTAGACTGACTGAAAAATATAAAAGACAATCTTTGTAACATTGTAAGTGGTTCACGCTAGTGTCACTATTTGGTAAACTGTTGAACACTTATCCATCTACGATATCAACAGTGATAACTCACTTAGTGTTAATTTAAAAAAATGACAGCAAAATATTTCAGTAACTCTAACAATAGAATCCATCCACATTCTGTAATTACTTTAGTGAAACTGCTATCTTCTTTGACACTTCAACTATCACAGATAGGACCAATACATTCAATAGAGACAGTGACCATTTATCTTATAACCTGTTATATACTTGTTTAGGCGCCACCTAGTCCAAAACCACTTTGATTAAACTAATATCAAGTCCTGTTATCCCTCATTAAATATCATGCGTACCAGGTAATCATTCAACTTTCTTCCAACCTCTGCAATGTAGTGCCCCCGATCTCATAGCACTATATGTGTTACATGGTATAAGACTCCTGTCACTGTAAAACAATGTAGCCAATGACTTACCATGACCAAAGTCAAGGAAGGTCAGCTGGTACTAATATAAAAACTTTATTTATATGTGCACTTCCTGTCACATTTCAGGCATCTAGCCCAGAGTGAGCTCACCCCATTGGTGGAGAGCTCAAATCAGAAATAGAGATGCACACTGCCCACAATTTTCCAATCATTAAAATGAATTGTCAGAAAATCCTGGGAAGCGCACATCCAAATTTCTAATATGCACTCCCAGCTGGCAAAGGTTCCCATGGCAATGTAGACTCAGTGTCCATAATACCTCAAGGCCTAGATTTTCCTATTCAATGGGAGTTCTGCCGGATTGGTTGCGGGGCAGGCTTTACACCACCTGGCTCTGTGTCCACTGACTGCGGTGAATCTTCTGGGGTCAGGTTCAGTTGAGTTTTTGCCAGGTTCCCAGCAGTATTTCCACTGCCACCAGGTCACCTACCCACAACACTGTGAATAAAAAAATAATTTTTAAAAGGTCATACTTTGCCTACTAACCCAGCAGCACCAAGGGCCTTCCCCATTTCTCACCTTGCCTGTCCTTACCCACTCCAATTATGCTGTATGTCGTCCCAGACCCTGAGGAAATTCAGAGCTATTCATCCTAATTTGAATTTATCATCGAAAAAATCAAATGAATTGAATTTCAAAAGCAAAAGGCCTCTAATTATTACCTGCACTTTGTTAATATTTAGAAAATGTAAATATTTCAATGGCTAACTACTGTGAAAATAGAGAGGGAGGGAGATAGACAGGGTTATATTTTCTTCACATTTGCCACCCATGCTGTGCTATTCTATGATTCTATGATTTTGGGGTGGATTTGGGACAGTCAGAACAAGCACCCATATGTTAAAACCCTTGTTGCAATTTTCTTCAGCCAACAATGTGGGTGACCTCCTGCTGTATTCCAGCCTGTCACTCATAAGTGAGATTTAAATGGCTTTTCAAAGTGCAACATTGCATTTTCCTCTCTTAATTCCCATGGCCCACTCCCCAAAAAAAATCTGACTAAAAGAGTCATTCGTGATTGCTAGGTGATGGTAGACAGGTGGAAATGGAGTTAAAGGCATTGAAATTCGATTAAGCTCACGGGCACGGGGAGTGCGAAGCGCGTTCTGCCCGTGCATGTTCAAAGTGGCGCAGGCAGCATGCAAAATTCGTGCTGCCTGCTCATTTACATGATTGGAGCACTGAGCTCAATGCTAAACGTGCTGCTGGTTGGCTTAGCACTCAAAACAGGGGCCAATATCAGATGCCGTCTACTGGCCAGTAAACTTTGGCCTAGGCTCTCTGCACTACTTAAAGACAAGGGCCTAGAAATTCAGTTGTTTGCGCCAGCCGCTAGCGCCTTAGGAGGAGGAGGTGTGGGGCGCTAGGCGGCTAGCGGCCGGGCGCAGCGCGATCTGCGCCTCTCCCCAACTTCAGTAAAGATTTAGCGGCGGCGCAAAGCCTTTGCGTGCGCTCAGCTGCGCGCGCAGATCCTGACATCATTTCATCGTGCAACGCCCTTTGTGCGCCCCAAACCGGAAATTCAGTGGCGCCGGCCTATTGTACGCCTGGCGCCCCTAGCGACTGGTAGAGGGGAACGGTTCCCAGTCGCTGTGGGGCGAGGGGGGCGCAAATTAAAGGGCACTCCTCCTGCAGTAGAAATGGCAGCCATTTTGCAACACTCCTTCTTTGTGAGAGACGGATCTTTGCAGAGAGACAAAGGTAGAGAGCTCTCTGGTTTGGCTCAACACTCGCACAGGTACTTGTGGCTTCAGGCCACAGCTTTGCACTTGGCTTTAACATCAGAGCCATAGCATTGATTGGAAACATATAATGGGGGCTGCAATGGGTGCAAACGTTGGCCTTCTCCATAGTCCTGGGCGTTGTACAGATCAAGCAGCAGTGGTCAGGCCTTGCTTCAGGGCTGCAGTGTGCAGGGCGTGGCAGGCAAACAAATCCACCCTCCCCCTTTAAGAGCTCACCGGCGCCAGAGTGTCTGCCGTCAATCAGCAACTCGCCGAACCTGCGCTGCGCCCGCCCTCGGGGGTATCGCCCCGGGCCGCCGGCTTAGCGCCTAATGATAGTCGTGCATCGCCTGTTTTAGCGCAGCAGCAACCTCTTGGGGCGATGCCACTGAATATCGGTGAAGGTGGCGCGAAGTTGCGCCGGGCGCAAACTTTAGCGGCCGCCCGGCTGTAGCGCCCCAAACGTGGCTATACTGAATTTCTAGGCCGAGGTGCTTTGTTGCAGAAGCACCTCATTGTCAATCTGGATGAAGCCATGGCTCAACATGGAAGAGAGAGGGCAAGGAGGTTATTAGATGTGGCACTGGAGGCCTTGGTCCTGGGGCTGCACAGGAGACGACAGGTCCTCTACCCTCGGGGAGACAGGAGGCCACCCAGGCAACACGCCAGAAGGCACTGGGAGCAGATAGCAGAAGCCGTCATTGTCATGTGCGTTTCCCCGAGGACCTGGATCCAGTGCCCCAAGAAGTTTAATGACCTCACATGAGTGGTCAAGGTGAGCGAATGCATCTTCAAATGCCAAATCCCACCAACTGCACCACTAGCCTCACACTTAATGCACCACACCCCCATCACTCACCTGCCAACAATCTCTAGCAATCGCGACTCATACCTCACAATCATAGCTTCACCTCACCCTCACATACTTACCACTATTGTAGGACTCCCACCCACATCTCACACCTCGCACACACTGCGAGCTATTCAAGCATGACAGGCACTTCACTCAAACGCAATGCACCACACTCACTGACACATTTCCCATTCTCTTGCAGGCAAAGGTGACACACAACAGGCATGAGCAGCAGATGGGCAGAGGGGAAGCACGTCTTCAGAACCGCACTGAGTTTGAGGAGTCAGAGCTGGAGATCATTGGAGGGGCCATCACTGAGGTTGTGGCAAGCGGCGAGGTTGAAAGTATTGCTGATAATGGTATGCTCATACCTAATTCTCCTTCTCACATCCCACTTCCCCCTCATCACACATTCAATTCTCACTGACAAGCTGCTGATGGAGTAAGCATGCACATTTTGCTTTCCCCCTCCCCTCACCACAAACCGACCCTTGTGCCTTTCTCCTTTCAGATACCCAAGAACTGCCAGCAGCCCAGCCTGTCCCCGACTTTTAGAGGAGGAGAATGAAGGAGAAGAAGAGGCACCGTCACTCAATCTGACACTCCCAGGCACCAGCTCAGAAAATGGCACTGTGCTGATTTCATAGGGTAGCATTGAGGCAGAATCTGGATGTGGTGAGTCACTGGGTATGGGTGGGCTGCAGCCAGGCCAGGGAGAAAGGGTAGCTTGGGTGCTTGCTCCCCAGAGGGCAGGTTCGCGCATGAGTTCTACTGCACAGGGTTCAGATGATGACTTTGATGGGGTGGGTGGCCTTCAGAAGAAGGGTGATGGGCATGCAGACAGAAATGCTTGGTGCAATGGCAAGCCTGCCAGAGAGCCTCTTATCAGTGTCAAGGAGAATGGAGGAGGGCAGCTTCAACATTGCACAGGGCTTTGCATGGAGCTTGGAGCCCATGATTTCCATGATGGGCAACTCCGTTAGGACATTTGTGGACCCAACCATGATACTGGGTGCAATGGGCACTGTTGCAGCTTCCATTGCAGTACAAGAAGAAGCGACCCAACATTTCAGTGCTGTAGCGGAAGCTCAGACTGTTCTCATGCAGCCTCAGCTTGTCGACACACAAGCTCAGACTGATGCCATTGTGGCTGGGTTTACTAGTGTGGAAAGGGGCTTGCGGGGTCTCACAGCAGTCCAGCAATCTGTGATGGCTAGGAATGCTGAGGCACTGCCCCCAGGGAATGGCAGTGGCTCTGTGGAGCAAGAACCTGGTGTCCTCTCTCAGGATGACAGCATTCCTACTCCCACCACTGCCACTCCACCAATGCCCTTGTTGCTCTGCCTGTCAGCCAGCCCAGACTGCTGTCACCCAAGCTGAGGTGGTGCAGTCTACAGCCGGGCCTACTAAGCCCAGAGCTGCTCGAGGTTGTCCTGCAAGACCATCTGCAGGCTCCCCCATGGAAACTCTGTAGCCTTCCACCAGCCATGCTGCAGCCACTGGGGTGGCACTGTAGGAACAATAGATTAGGCAAAGGAACGCAAAAGATAGACACTAAGCTAATCCACAAGAGTGATCAGTTGATATTGGTATGTAGCTTTGCATTGATTCATTTATAAATTATGTTTGGAATGTTTGTTTTCTGGTGGCTTTCATTTCAGCTTTGTGCCCAAGGGGACGCTGTGATGTTCCATGACAGAGGGATGGTAAGGTGAGGAAGTGGTGAGCAACGGGGATCTGCAGTTTCATTCAGGGGAACCGGATTCTGATGAAGGGCTCATGGACAGCCCGTCCGGAAAAGGGATCGGCTGCTTGCCTCCTCCCTTCCTCCTCCTCCTGTGGTGGTTGCTGAATCCATGGTGGCAAGGGCCTCATGATGGCCAAGTTGTGGAAGACGCAGCAGAACACCACAAAGTGGGACACCTGCTCCAACATGTACTGGAGGGCTCCCCCCTGTATTGGAGGGCTCCTCCCAAGCAGTCAATGCAGTGAAACCATTCCTTAAGCACCCCGATGGTCTGCTCAATGAGGTTCATTATGGCAGCATGGCTCTCATTATATGCTTGCTGGCCACGAGTGGTGTGGTTGCGGAGGGGAGTCATCAACCAAGTGTAGAGTGGATAGCCCTTGTCTCCGAGCAGCCACCCTCGGGTTCGACATGGTGGCTGGAAGATTGCTGGCAGACTGGACTGGTGTAAGATGAAGGCATCATGACTGCTGCCAGGATACCAGGCATTCACCATCATGATTTTTTTTAATTCATTCATGGGATGTGGGCATTGCTGGCAAGGCCAGCATTTATTGCCCATCCTTAATTGCCCTTGAGAAGGTGGTGGTGAGCTGCCTTCTTGAACTGCTGCAGTCCATGTGGTGAAGGTACTCCCACAGTGCTGTTATGGAGAGAGATCCAGGATTTTGACTAAGCAACGATGAAGGAACAGCAATATATCTCCAAGTCAGGATGGTACGGGACTTGGAGGGGAACTTGGAGGTGATGGTGTTCCTATGCGCCTACTGCCCTTGTCCTTCTAGGTGGTAGAGGTCGCAGATTTGGGAGGTTCTGTCGAAGAAGCCTTAGCAAATTGCTGCAGTGCATCTTGTAGATGGTGGAAAGGCTTTGGGGAGTCGGCAGGTGAGACACTCAGCACAGAATACGCAGCATCTGACCTGCTCTTGTAGCCACAGTATTTATGTGGCTGGTCCAGGTTAGTTTCTGGTCAATGATGACCTCCAGGATATTGATGGTGGGGGATTCGCCGATGATCATGTCATTGAATGTCAAGGGGCAGTGGTTAGACTCTCGCTTGTTGGAGATAGTCATTGCCTGGCACTTGTGTGGCACGAATGTAACCTGCCACTTATCAGCCCAAGCCTGAACGTCGTCCAGGTCTTGCTGCATGCAGTCATGGATTGCTTCATTATCTGAGGAGTTGTGAATGGAACTGAACACTGTGCAGTCATCACTGAACATCCACACTTCTGACCTTATGATGGAGGGAAGGTCATTGATGAAGCAGCTGAAGATGGTTGGGCCTAGGACACTGCCCTGAGGAACTCCTGCAGCAATGTCCTGGGGCTGAGATGATTGACCTCCAATGACTACACCCATCTTCCTTTGCGCTAGGGTATGACTCCAGCCAGTGGAGAGTTTTCCCCTGATTCCCATTGACTTCAATTTTACTAGGTCTCCTTGATGTGCTGGGCATGTTCGCACACCAACTGCACATTAAGTGAGTGGTAGCCTTTGCGGTTGTGGTATATCTCAGGATTGATATGCAATGCCCATAAAGCCACGTGTGGGCAGTCGATAGTGCCCTGCACCATGGGGAAGTCCGATATCCTGGCAAAGCCACATGTGCACTCCTCCTGCTTCTCTCTGTTTAGAGAGAAGACAATGAAGTCACTTCTCCTGGAGTACAGAGCCTCTGTGACCTCCCAGATGCAGAGATAGATGGCAAACTGGAAGATGTTAGCTATGTTTCCTGCTCCAGACTGGAAGGATCCAGTGGCAAAAAAATTGAGGGCCACAGTGATCTTGAGGGCCCTGGCAGCGCCATCGTCCTCCTGCTCTGAGGCTGTTGGTCAGGTTGCAAGTGGTGGCAGAGTTCTGTGACCACCTCCTTGGTGAAGCGGAGTCTCCAAATACACTGTTCCTGGCTTAAGAGCAGGTAAGAAAAGTGCTCTCGGTAGACTCTAGGTGGGTAAGGTCTCCTGCTGTGTGCCCTCCTGCCCTTCCACCTCCCTCTGTGAGCAGCTTGTCCTCTTCTTCGCTGCCTCTGCTCCATCTCCCTGTCATGCTCCAGCGCTAGGGGGACTGCAAGTAGAGCCCCCATGACTGGGAGCAAGTAGTCTGAGCAGAACTCTTGAATTCAGAAGTAAAGCCTTCTCCACTTGCAGCAACACTCCCTGTCACCTCACCAACTTTAAATGACTGTAGAAATCTCCAAACAGTTGCACAAACCTACACAGAGCCAGCAGAAATCAAAATGTAAGTCACCTGCAAATTGTTGCTACCCCTTTAAATAGCACTGGTGGAGGGTCTCTCGTGCAGTTGAATGCACATTCAGCTGTTCGTGTTTTGGAGAGGGGTTGAATGGAGCGGCGATGTCAAAAATGGGAGGTTGTGCGTCAAATCAGTGTTACACACTAGAGACTTTTATATTTTTACCAAAGCTAATCAACCCATTATAGACTTTCTAATTTCCCAAATTTTTGTACTTCATATCACTAAGTCTAAGGGGGAGAAATTCGGTTGGTAGCGCCAGCGATTAGCGCCTAAAGAGGCCAAGAATTGGGGCGTTACCCAATTTTTGGGCGGGCGCAGTGAACCCAGCGCCTCTTGTCATATTGAGTGGGGTTTAGCGCCGGCGCTAAATCTTAGTGCCCGCTCGCGGGCGCAGGCAGATCATGATGTCATTTCAGTGTGCAATGCCTTTTTGGCGCCCCGGACCGGAAATTCAGTGGCGCCCCCCTCCGTTCCGACCGGCGCTAATAAGGACAGCTTCCTGGAACGTTCCCCAGTTGCTCTCGGGCTTAGGGGGGTGCTCTTTAAAGGGGACTGCACTGGTATAAAAGCGGCAGCCATTTTGGGAGCGCAACTTCTTTGAGATTTACACAGAGTAGTAAAGTTGAACTCTGAGCCATATCACTAGTGACACAGCGCTGCCAGAGGACCTTCAGCCTTCATACCATCACCCTGCTGCTGGTGAGTGTTTACACCCTATTTAATTTCTGGTGACCTATTATTATGGGGGCTGCTTTGGAGGGGAACGTCCTGCTGCTCGACCATCTGGAAAGGGCACAGGGACGGAGGGAGAGAGGGCCAGGAATGGCCAGACGGAGGAGGGCCAACAGACGTCGCCACACCAAACCTTACGCTGCCAGGGTATTCAGGCAGCAGTTCTCTTACCTCAACATGTCAGAGGAGCAGTGTGTTAGGAGGCTGCGATTCAGAAAGGAGGTGGTGACTGAGCTGTGCCACCTGCTCAGGCAGATCTGCAGCCGCAGATAAGGTGCAGGACCTCTCTGTCGGTGGCTGTGAAGATAACAGTGGCATTGAATTTCTATGCGACCGGCTTCTTTCAGTCAGCAACTGGGGACATTGCCAACATCTCCCAGTTTGCGGTGCACAGCTGCATCCAGCAGGTTACAGATGCCCTGTTTAAAAGGCGGCGGCAGTACATCTCCTTCAATGTGACACCGGAGAAGCAGCGGGAGTGCGCAGAGGGCTTCGCGGCAATAGCGGACTTCCCCATGGTGCAGGGTGCCATTGACTGCACGCACGTGGCTTTGCAGATGCCTGTTTTGAATCCTGAGGAGTTCCGCAACCGCAAGGGGTTCCATTCCTTGAATGTGCAGCTGGTCTGTGACCACCGGCAGCTGATCCTGGCAGTCAATGCACAGTTCCCAGGCAGCAGCCACGACGCATTCATCCTGCGCCATGCTTCAGTCACTGACCTTTTCGAGGCCCCGGTGATGCGCCTCAATAACTTCAAGGCTCAAAGTTAACTGGATAAAACAAGGCTTTTATTAGCAAAGAAAGATGCCTGTGTCTTCACCTAGCTTCACCTAGCATTCTGGTGTTCTGCTGCAAGACAAGCCTGGGCTTGTCTTAAGTAGGGCCAGGTATGGGCGGAGCCGACACACCCAATGGGGAGAAAGGGGGCGGTGCACTATATACAATACAAGGTAAAACACAGGAGTAGGCAATACAAACACAGGAGCAGGCAATACAATATATGTAGTTAAATACAGAGTCTGATGAATGACATATTTCATCACATTCACCCCTTCTACAGATTTAGTCTGTCCGGGGGTGTGATAGTCCTCTGTGACCGACGTAACGGTTGCGGTGCCGCGGGTGCCGGCTGGGTGTCCCGGGTGGTCTCCTGGGTCTCTGCCGGGGGCGACACCGGGGTTGTTGAAGGAGTAGGTGGTAGGGGTACCGTTGGCTGGTGTTCTTCCGGGGGTGATGAAAAAATAGTGGGTGGAGTGGGTGGGTAATAGTTGTTGTGGTTGTTGTCGTTGTTGCTGTTGTTGTTGTAGTCGTTGTCGTTGTTGCTGTTGTTACCGGCTGGGGCGAGGTCTTTTATGGACACAGTGTCCTCCCGTCCGTCGGCGTGCC
This sequence comes from Somniosus microcephalus, assembly GCF_052327205.1. Taxonomy (NCBI): domain Eukaryota; kingdom Metazoa; phylum Chordata; class Chondrichthyes; order Squaliformes; family Somniosidae; genus Somniosus; species Somniosus microcephalus. The sequence goes on along the minus strand of NC_140987.1, from coordinate 111,398,330 downwards.
GGACATACGCATATTGTGGATTGGCGTGGAGCAGGTGCACTGGCTCCACGAGAGGGTCCGTCTTGTGGCCCCTCACATGCTTCCGCAAAAGTACTGGACCTGGGGTGGAGAGCCATGACGGTATGGATACGCCTGAGGTGGATTTCCGGGGAAACACAAACATTAGCTCATGAGGCGTGGCGTTAGTGGTGGTACACAATAGGGACCGTATTGAGTGGAGCACATCTGGGAGGACTTCCTGCCAGCAGGAGATAGGGAGGCCCTTGGTCCTTAGAGTTAGGGTGACTGCCCTCCATACTGTCCCATTCTCTTGCTCCACCTGACCGTTACCCCGGGGGTTGTAGCTGGTGGTACGGCTCGTGGCAATCCCCTTGGACAGCATGTACTGGCGTAGCTCTTCACTCATGAAGGACACCCCCCTATCCGTGTGGATATAGCTTGGCATACCAAACAGGCAGAACAGGCTGTTGAGGCATTTAATGACCGTGGCGCTGGTCATGTCTGGACAGGGGAAGGCGAATGGGAAACGGGAGTATTCGTCCACAATGTTCAGGAAGTAAACATTGCGGTCGACGGACGGGAGGGGGCCCTTGAAATCTAAGCTAAGCCGCTCAAAGGGCCGTGTAGCTTTCATTAAGTGGGCTCTATCAGGGCGGTAGAACCGAGGCTTGCACTCAGCGCCAGTGCGGCAGTTCCTGGTCAGAGACCGAACTTCCTCAATCGAGTAGGGTAAGTTGTGGGACTTTATGAAGTGGAACAGCCGTGTGACCCCTGGGTGGCAGAGGTCGTTGTGGAGGGTCTGTAGCCGATCCCCGGTGGCGTTGGCACACATCCCTCGTGAGAGGGCGTCGGGGGATTCGTTAAGGGCCCCCGGCCGGTATATGATGTCATACTCGAAGGTGGAGAGCTCGATCTGCCACCTAAGAATCTTATCATTTTTAATCTTCCCCCTCTGTTTATTATTGAACATAAACGCTACCGACCGCTGGTCGGTAAGTAGGGTGAAGCGTTTGCCGGCTAGGTAGTGCCGCCAGTGGCGCACTGCCTCCACGATGGCTTGGGCCTCCTTTTCCACGGAGGAGTGTCTGATCTCGGGCCCCTGGAGGGTCCTCGAGAAGAAAGCTACGGGCCGCCCCGCCTGGTTGAGGGTGGCCGCCAAGGCAAAGTCAGACGCATCACTTTCCACTTGAAAGGGAGTGTTCTCGTCCACTGCCTGTAGCATGGCCCGCTCAATATCCTGCTTAATGCTTTTGAAGGCAGCATGGGCCTCAGCAGAGAGCGGGAAAGAGGATGCTTTCAAGAGGGGGCGGGCTTTATCGGAGTAGTTAGGGACCCATTGGGCATAATACGAGAATAACCCCAGGCACCTTTTCAGGGCTTTGGGAGTGTTGGGCAGGGGCAGCTCCCATAGGGGGCGCAATCGGTCGGGGTCTGGTCCGATTTCCCCATTCTCCACCACACTGCCTAGTATGCAGAGGCGCGTGGTGTTGAAAACGCACTTGTTCTCGTTGTAAGTGAGGTTGAGTTTTTGTGCGGTTTTCAGAAACCTCGCGAGGTTTGAGTCGTGGTCCTGTTGGTTGTGGCCGCAGATGGTGACGTTGTCGAGATAGGGGAAGGTTGCCTGCAAGTGGTGGTCATCGACCATGCGGTCCATCTCCCTCTGAAAGACCGAGACCCCATTCGCCACCCCAAAGTGAACTCTGAGGAACTGGTAGAGGCGTCCGTTTGCCTCGAAGGCGGTGTACGAACGGTCCTCTGGTCTAATAGGGAGCTGGTGGTACGCTGACTTGAGATCGATAGTGGAGAACACCCGGTATTGGGCAATTTGGTTCACCATCTCGGATATGCAGGGTAACGGGTAGGCGTCTAGTTGGGTATAGATGTTGACTGTTTAACTATAGTCAAACACCATCCGCTTCTTCTCGCTACCCCTCACCACCACCACTTGGGCGCGCCACGGGCTGTTGCTGCGTTCAATAATGCGCTCCCTCAGTGTAGTGTATGTAACCTGTACCACCTTAAGAGGATACCTTAAGGTGATGGACTACTTTTTGATGGCTCCTGTACATTGTAGTACCGGTGGTGACCACACCGGTATATAAACCCTGTGGAGCAAAGTGTATTCCAGTTCAGTCCTGACCCTCAGTTACTAAAGACCTGTTTAAGTATTTCTGTAGTCTGTGTCCAGTTATTCAGCATAACTACATTTGAAAGCACAGACTCAACAGTGGCGACGAGTCTGATCTTACCTAGCGGCAGTTGCATCAAAGGAAGCTTCGCCTCTGAAACGGGCGTCGATCAAGGACATCCACCCTCAACATCCTGCTGGGCACTGCATAGCACGGGAGGCAATCGGGAACCCGGGTTGGGTTCTGGCCACGAAGTCTAACATCAGTGAACATCCCTTCGATGACAGCGGCGGGTAAGCCCGATCGAGCGACACGGGGGGAAGTCGGCCGAGTTGTCAGTAAGAGAAGGGGAGGGAAACGACGAAAAGGGCGGAGAACACGACCGCAGCCGGTGTCAGGGGCCGGACTGCAATCGGGGCAGAGACGCGCAGCAGCCAGAAAAGCGTTTATGTCCACAAGGACCGCGGGAGCGGCGGGGAACAAGAGCAGCAGCGTCGGGGAAAATAAAGGACCGCTGGGAGGCGAGAACGGCAACAGCGCAGTAATCGCCATTTTTAGTCGGCGGGGGAAGAAGACAAGCGCGGGAAAAGCCGCCAAGCGCGGGAAGCCGCCATTTTGAAAAATAAAATAAAATAATCATCATAATCCGAAGGAAAGGAAACTCAACAAGGATGCCAAAAATGGGTAACATCACTGCTTTTGATAGCGATGTGGAAGATTGGGCCACTTATGTGGAACGCGTTGACGTTTACTGTACAGCGAATGAGGTACCGGTGGATAAGAAAGCACTAACCCTATTAAACTCGATGGGTGCGAAGATGTACGGGTTATTAAGGAACCTTGTAACACCAGATAAACCGGTAGGAAAGAGTTTCGCGGATATTATTACTATCCTGCAAGAGCATTTAAACCCCACGCCGCTGCTGATAGCGGAACGATTTAAATTCCACAAAAGAATTCAACTTAAAGAGGAAAGCAATGCTGAATTCTTAATCGAACTGCGCAAGTTATCAAAGTACTGTCAGTTCGGTACAGGACTAGCAGACGCACTGAGAGATAAGTTTGTATGTGGGCTCCTAAGGGAAGGAACCCAGAAGCGACTGCTAGAGGAAAAGGATCTTACGCTGGACAAAGCTTTCAGCATTGCAGCATCGCACGAGGCAGCAGCACGAGGCACTGCAGAAATGCAGCAAAGGCCATTGGAATTCAGCACCAATGAAATGGAATTGGGCGCAGTAAAGTGCTATCATTGCGGAAGGACAACGCATGACCAGAACCAGTGCTGGTTCAAAGATAATTCATGCCAATAAAGCATTTGAACTGAATGCAGGCAATGTGGCAAACTTGGTCACATAGCGAGAGTATGCCGGTCAGGAAAGAAGACCAGCAGCAAAAAGTCGCCGCAGGAGAAGTACAAAAAAGTACACAAGGTGACAGAGAATATTTCGGATGAACAGAAGACGGATTCAGACTCCAGCAGTAAGGAACTGGGTTGTCTAAAAATACATAATGTGGGTAACACAGCAGACCACCAAACTATCTGGGTCATGCTTCGGATAGCAGGAGTCCAAGTGAAGATGGAATTGGACACTGGATCGGCATTGACGGTCATGAATAAGCAAGATTACAAAAGGTTATTCTCACACATTCCCCTGAGGGATACGGAGATTGTATTGAAAACATACACGGGGCAAAGAGTATACCCCATCGGAAAGATAAAGGTAAATGTGGCCTACAATGGTAAAGAAAGTCAGGAAATGGACTTGTATGTGTTACCTGAGGGAGGTCCGCCACTACTGGGATGGGAATGGATCCGGAGAATAAATGTGGACTGGCATTCCATACAAGCACTAACTGTAGATTCCTGTAAAGAGGACGACGTCAAACTTAAACGACTGTCCAAAATATTGGACGATGCTAAGGAGGTGTTCCAACAGGGACTGGGAACACTGAAAGGAATTACGGCAAACATCAAGGTTGAAGAACATGCAAACCCAAAATTTTTCAAAGCCAGACCGGTACCTTATGCGATACGACCTGCTGTGGAAGCAGAGCTGGAAGGGCTAGAACGTTCAGGAGTACTGTCAAAGGTGGACTGGAGCGAATGGGCCACACCCATTGTTCCCGTCATGAAGCGTTCGTTGAGCAACAAGCCGGGGGAACCTGGGAAGGTTCGCATCTGTGGCGATTTCAAGATCACTGTTAATCCGGTTCTTCACATGGTGCAATATCCGCTTCCGCGGATTGAAGATATCTTCGCTTCGCTGTCTGGCGGGAAACACTTCACCAAAATAGACCTGGCGCAGGCGTACCTACAGATGGAAGTTGATGAAGTGTCACGCCAGTATCTCACGATCAACACACATAAGGGCTTATATCGGTATAATAGACTGGTTTTTGGAGTGGCATCGGCTCCAGCGATTTGGCAAAGGGCCATGGAGCAGGTATTGCAGGGAATTCCAGGCACACAATGCTACCTGGACGACATTCTGATTACAGGAGATGATGATAAGGAGCACCTTGCGAATTTGGAGCAGGTGCTCACCAGATTGAAAGAATATGGACTCAGAGTTAATCGCCAGAAATGTGAGTTCTTTCAAAAGCGAATCTCGTACTGCGGCCACGTCATTGACCAGGAGGGGCTCCATAAGTCACCTGACAAGATCGAAGCTGTTGTGAAAGCTCCCGCTCCGGAAAATGTATCCCAGTTGAGGTCGTTCCTTGGGTTGGTTAACTATTACCACAAGTTTCTTCCAAATTTATCCACGGTGTTACACCCGCTGAACACTCTTTTGCAAATGGGAGTACCATGGAAGTGGAGCGAGGATTGTAAGCGGGCTTTTCAAAAAAGCAAGGCACTGATCACCTCTAAGGAAGTGTTGGCTCACTTTAACCCACGCTGCCTATTCGCTTAGCTTGTGATGCTTCTCCATATGGTATCGGGGCAGTGCTCTCACATAAGTTGCCAAATGGCTTGGAAAGGCCAGTCGCGTTCGCATCCAGATCATTGACCTCCGCAGAGCGCAACTATGCTCAGATAGATAGGGAGGCTCTCAGCCTCGTGTGGGGAGTTAAGAAATTTAACCATTACCTGCAAGGCCAAAGGTTTACGCTGCTGACAGATCACCAGCCGTTGGTTTCCATTTTTAACCCTAAGAAGGGTGTTCCGGTTATGACGGCGCAGAGGCTTCAGAGATGGTCCCTTTTCCTAGGGGCACATCAATATGATATCGAATTCAAAGGTACAAAGCAACATGGTAATGCTGATGGGCTGTCGCGCCTGCCACTACCTACAGCAGAAGAGGCACCGGCAGTTGACCCTGTCGAGATATTTCACTCGACCATCATCGAATGCTTACCAGTCACCAAAACGACCCGACACTGTCTCGGGTCTACGATTTGACAGTGAAGGGATGGCCAGCACATGGCGACCCACTGTTACCAGCATTCTCAGCCAGACGAGAACAGCTGTCCGTCTGTCAAGGAACATTGATGTATGGAACAAGGGTGATTATTCCTCCTAAATTAAGGGAGAGAGTTCTGAAGGAACTGCATGAAGGTCATCTGGGGGGAGTCAAGATGAAAGGCCTTGCTAGTGCTTATGTGTGGTGGCCAGGTATCGACAAACAAATAGAGGATCTGACTAAAGGCTGCTCAGGGTGCCAAAAAGTTCAAAACGCACCTCCAATTGCACCGCTGCATCCGTGGGAATGGCCTTCAGCCCCATGGCAATGTGTGCATATTGACTTTGCAGGTCCATTCATGCATTCCATGTTTTTGATAGCGGTAGATGCACATTCTAAATGGCCAGAAGTGATTAAGATGTCGACCACTACCTCTGAAAAGACGATCGCAGTTCTAAGAACCATATTTGCAAGGAATGGGTTGCCGGAACAAATATGTTCAGACAACGGACCACAGTTCGTGTCAGATGAATTCCAGAAATTCATGAAAAAGAATGGGGTGAAACACTATACATCTGCCCCATATCATCCGGCTAACAATGGGTTGGCCGAGAGATTTGTACAAACGTTCAAAAAGGCGATAAAGGCCATGAGCGAAGACCATATTCCACTACAACACAAGGTGGACAATTTCCTGATGGCATATCGAAATGCCACGCATGCAGTGACAAATCAAAGCCCTGCCATAATGTTCTATAACAGGAGGTTGCGGTCCCGGTTGGATTTGTTAAAGCCCAATGTGCTTAGGGAAGTCGAAAACAAGCAATTTCAGCACGTAATTAACAAGGCCACTCGGAGTTTCGAAATAGGACAACCAGTGTTGGCCAGGGACTATAGGAATGATAAATGGCAATCCGGAACAATTCGTGCCCGACAAGGACCCTTGATGTACATGGTAGACGTTGGAGAGAACGTAATACAACGTCATGCTGACCAATTTGTGGCATCGAGAACAAGGGTCGACCCCATGTCTACGGCAGAGACACCAGTTGAAGAAGTTATTGAGCCTGTAGCATCTACCTCAGACTCGAACGTACATGATGATGTTCAATCCATAGGAGATCAAATGGATGAGTCACCCCAGCAACGAGAACCAGAGACCCCTGAAAGGCGTTATCCGGCCCGGATCAGGAGGCCTCCTCAGAGACTGAATCTTTGAACAGTTTTGTGTGAAAGCTGTATATATGTTATCCATGTAATGTTTAAATTGGAGTGTACACTGTTAAGCTAAAAGGGGAGGAATTGTAGTGTATGTAACCTGTACCACCTTAAGAGGATACCTTAAGGTGATGGACTACTTTTTGATGGCTCCTGTACATTGTAGTACCGGTGGTGACCACACCGGTATATAAACCCCGTGGAGCAAAGTGTATTCCAGTTCAGCCCTGACCCTCAGTTACTAAAGACCTGTTTAAGTATTTCCGTAGTCTGTGTCCAGTTATTCAGCATAGCTACATTTGAAAGCACAGACTCAACACTCAGGAGCCTGTCTACCTCGGTCGCGATAAACCGGCTGTCCTCCCAGCTGTACCTCCTGCTTTTGGTCGCTATTGGCCGGCAGTTAGGGGTAAGGTTCGTGAATAGCGAAGGCGGCTTTACCTTCAGGGTAGCCAGACCGCACACTGTGATGGGCGGCTGGGTCCCACCGAAATTGAGCGTGATGCTTTGGTGGTGGCACTGAAAATCCAGGCCCAAGATCACGCTCACACATAAATCCTTCATAATTAACAGTTTAAAATTATTATATACAGTGCCTTTAACGGACAATCGTACCGCGCAGTAACCCGCAATAGTCGATATCTGGGTTTTGTCGACCATAGAGATCGTGCCCTGAGTAGGGACTATAGTTAGAGAGAGTCGTTGTACCAGACCAGGGTGAATGAAGCTCTCCGTGCTCCCGCTGTCAATTAAACATTTAACCTTGCACCCGTTTACCTCGATGTCCACCATCGATTTGGATAGTGGGTGCGGTCTGGACTGGTCCACTGTGATCGACGCCACTGTAGGGCCCTGATCAGGACAAGATGGTGGGCCACACGAGGCCGGGTAAGATGGCATCCACGATGTCTGCTCGCGAGATGGCGGACCCCACGAGGTCGGACAAGATGGCGTCCAAGATGGCCGCTCCCACGGCGCGCACGCGGCGGTGGCGGGTTTACCTGCGGGGTTCCCTCTGCACACCTTCCCAAAGTGCCCCTTCTTACCGCACTTACAGCAGGTGGTGCCTTTCGCCGGGCACAGGTTCCTGATGTGCTTCGGCTGCCCGCAGAAGTAGCATTTGGGGCCCCGATGCGTTGCGGCGGTCGTAGGACTTCTGGGGGGAGAGCAGGTCCCCGACGGTGTTGGGCCACCGGGCGGGGAAGCAGAGGCGGCGTGGGCCGTGCGGCCTGAAGAGTAGGAGTCAGAGTTCTTCTGAGCCACATCCAGCGATCGCGCTGTGTCCACAGCCTGTGTCAGATCTAGGCCCGTTTTCTCTAGCAGTCTCTGCCAGATGTAATTAGAGCTAAGGCCTGCAATAAAGGCATCCCGAATAAGCTCGTCTGTGTATACCGTGGCTTTCACGTCTTTGCATTTACAGTCTTTGCCAAGCACTTTTAGGGTGACTAGAAAGTCCTCTAGCGACTCTCTGGGTTGCTGTGTGCAGGTAGCAAGCAGATGCCTAGCGTACACCTCGTTGGTAGGCCGCTGATAGTGGGCCTTTAGAATGTTGCAGGCATCCAGGTAGGTGGCGGCGTCTTGGATGAGTGGAAAAACCCGGTGGCTTACCCGATTTTGCAGGATCCCGAGTTTCACATCTCCGGTGGCTTTAGAGGCTGTGACGGCTTCAGAGTTGGCCATAAAAAATTCCAAGCACTGGAACCAGTGTCCAAACCGTGCCGATGCATCCGAAGCATGCGGGTCCAAATCCAAGCGTTCCGGTTTCAAAAGTTGATCCATCGTTGAAAGTTTGCTACAATGTGATGAAATATGTCATTCATCAGACTCTGTAGTTAACTACATATATTGTATTGCCTGCTCCGGTGTGTTACCTTGTATTGTGTATAGTGCACCGCCCCCTTTGGGTGTCGGCTCCGCCCATACCTGGCCTTACTTAAGACAAGCCCAGGCTTGTCTTGCAGCAGAACAGCAGCATGCTAGGTGAAGCTAGGTGCAGACACAGGCATCTTTTCTTTGCTAATAAAAGCCTTGTTTTATTCAGCTAACTTTGAGTCTTGAAGTTATTGAGGCGCATCACCAGTGTCCAAACTGTCCCGATGCATCCGAAGCATGCGGGTCCAAATCCAAGCGTTCCGGTTTCAAAAGTTGATCCATCGTTGAAAGTTTGCTAATAAAATTGATGCGCCTCAATAACTTCAAGGCTCAAAGTTAACTGGATAAAACAAGGCTTTTATTAGCAAAGAAAGATGCCTGTGTCTTCACCTAGCTTCACCTAGCATTCTGGTGTTCTGCTGCAAGACAAGCCTGGGCTTGTCTTAAGTAGGGCCAGGTATGGGCGGAGCCGACACACCCAATGGGGAGAAAGGGGGCGGTGCACTATATACAATACAAGATAAAACACAGGAGCAGGCAATACAAACACAGGAGCAGGCAATACAATATATGTAGTTAAATACAGAGTCTGATGAATGACATATTTCATCACACCCGGCTCACCCAGAATGCTGGCTTCTCGGCGACAAGGGCTATCCACTGTGCCCATGGCTGATGACCCCGCTCCAGATGCCCAGCACCCCTGCAGAAGAGCACTAAAAATGTCAGCCATCAGGCGACGAGGAACATTGTGGAGCACACAGTCGGCGTGCTGAAGCAGCGGTTCCGCTGTTTGGACCATTCGGGAGGCGACTTGCAGTACTCACTAGAGCGAGTCTCCCACTTCGTCGTTGTCTGCTGCATGCTCCATAACCTCGCCACCCTGCGCACCCAGCCAATGCCAGCAGACATTGAAGGACCAGCAGAGGAGGAGGATGAGGAGCAGGAGGAGGAGCAGGAGGAGGAGGAGGACCAAGACGCGAGGGTCCGAGAAACTGACAGGGCCGTCCGTCAGAGGCTGATAAGGAGTCGGTTCTAGGCCCCTCTCACGGACTGCTTGATGCCATTCGAAGACCAGGAATGGAACCATTCGGATAACCCAAAGCCTATGAAGGCCAGAATGATTGTAAATAGCAGGCATGGCCAATGACATTAAATTTATTTGTTTATTTTGAAAACTGTGCTTCCTTCCAACATGACAAAGCAATGGCAACAGAAAGCTTAACTAACAAACTAACACATAAGTGGCTCGCACACCCGGGAGACTATCCAAAACATGACTAACATTCAGACCAAGTGGCTCGCACACCCGGGAGACTATCCAAAACATGACTAACATTCAGACCAAGTGACTCGCACACCTGGGAGAGGATCCAAAACATGACTAACATTCAGACCAAGTGACTCGCACACCCGGGAGACTATCCAAAACATGACTAACATTCAGACCAGCATCCACGGCCTTGATTTCTAGAAATAGGACGTCTCAGCAGCACCTTCTACTCTTTCCCCTTTGATGGTGATCTACTTCTCTTGCGAGAACAGCCCCTTCCCTCCCTGCAGCTCCTCTGTAATGGGACCCCAGTGGCTGCATGAAGGCTGGGGGACGCCTGCTGACTGTCTGAAAGCGCAGATGCCCCTGAGGGACGGCCTGGACGGACTCTGGGCTTGGAGGGGCTGGATGCTGACTGCTCCAAATGGGCATGGGTGGAAGCAGTCTGTCCTGCAGGTGATGGCAGCTGCAGTGGAGACGTGCCAGCATTGGCATCAGGAATGGTGCAGTCGGGAGAGCAGGAGGCCAGTAACTGCTGGTGCAGTTGGGAGAGCAGGAGGCCAGTAACTCTTATATAGGTGGAGCTGTTGCTAAACCCGAAACACTACAGTGTAGTGTCTCCCACCCTTCCACCTCCTCTAACCTTTTAGGGGTTAGGGGAAGTTGAAAAGGTAGGTTCAATTTATTTTATTTCAGGAGCCTAACCTAGGTGGAAAAGGTTCCAGGACAGGAGGCGGCAGTGAAAATAAACACCAGAAAACAGGTAGGTGACTGGTTGGTGAGTACTTTCACAAACTTATTCTAAGTAGAATTCAATAATTAAGCTAAATCGTAGTAAATAAAAGGGTATTGTAAGGGTTAAGTCATGGAAGGGCAGCTCGGACCCGTGTCATGCTCCTCCTGTGCCATGTGGGAAATCAGGGACACTGTCCCTGACAACTATGTGTGCAGGAAGTGTGTCCAGCTGCAGCTCCTAGCGGACCGCATGGCGGCGCTGGAGCTGCGAATGGACTCACTCTGGAGCATACGCGATGCTGAGGATGTTGTGGATAGCACATTCAGTGAGTTGGTCACACCGCAGGTAAAGGCTAGCTCAGACAGTAAATGGGTGACCAAAAGGCAGGGTAAAGGCAGGAAGGTAGTGCAGGAGTCACCTGCGGTCATCTCCCTCCAAAACAGGTTTACCGTTTTGGGTACTGTTGGGGGAGATGACTTATCAGGGGAAGGCACCAGCAGCCAGGTTCAGGGCACCATGACTGGCTCTGCTGCACAGAAGGGCGGGAAAAAGAGGGATAGGGCTATAGTGATAGGGGATTCAATTGTAAGGGGGATAGATAGGAGTTTCTGTGGCCGAGACCGAGACTCCAAGATGGTATGTTGCCTCCCTGGTGCAAGGGTCAAGGATGTCTCGGAGCGGGTGCAGAGCACTCTGAAGGGGGAGGGGGACCAGCCAGTTGTCGTGGTACATGTAGGTACCAACGATGTAGGTAAAAAGAGGGAGGAGGTCCTACAAGCTGAATTTAGGGAGTTAGGAGCTAAATTGAAAAGTAGGACCTCAAAGGTAGTAATCTCTGGATTGCTACCAGTGCCACGAGCTAATAAGTGTAGAGAGAGTAAGATAGATAAGCTAAATACGTGGCTTGAGCAGTGGTGCAAGGGAGAGGGATTTAAATTCTTGAGGCATTGGAACCAGTTCTTGGGGAGGAGTGACCTGTACCAAGGGGACGGTCTACACCTGAACTGTGAGGGAGCCGATGTCCTCGGGGTAATATTTTCTAGGGCGGTTCGGGAGGATTTAAACTAATTTGGCAGGGGGATGGGAACCTAGGTAGTGGAAAAGAGGGAAGTCATATGAAGTCAGAAATAGATGGTAGAAAGGTGAGAAGCAATAAGCAAAGGAGAGAAACACAAAGGGCCAAACTAATTCATAATGAGAGTGTGAAAAAAGCAAGCCTGAAGGCTTTGTATCTTAATGCTAGAAGCATTAGGAACAAGGTGGATGAATTAGTTGTGGAAATAGAGGTAAACAAGTATGATTTGATTGGGATTACAGAAACGTGGCTGCAGGGTGGGCAAGGCAGGGAACTTAACATCCAGGGATATATAATATTTAGGAAGGATCGGCAAAAAGGTAGGGGAGGTGGGGTAGCATTGCTGGTAAAGGAGGGGATTAATGCAATGGAAAGGAAGGATATTAACTCGGATGAAACGGAATCTGTATGGGTAGAAATGAGAAATAGCAAGGGGAGGAAAACGTTAGTGGGTGTGATATATAGGCCTCCAAATAGTAATATGGAGGTGAGGGAAGGCATAAAAAGGGAAATTAGAGAAGCGTGCGATAAGAGCACAGCTGTCATCATGGGTGACTTTAATTTACATATTGATTGGACTACCCAAATTAGTAAAAATTCTGAGGAGGAGGAATTCCTGGAATGTTTTCGGGACGGTTATCTGGACCAATATGTCGAGGAGCCGACTCGAGATCAGGCCATTTTAGACTGGGTATTGTGCAATGAGAAGGGACTTATCAGAAATCTTCTTGTACGAGGCCCCTTGGGTCAGAGCGATCATAATATGATCGAGCTCTCAGTCGAGATGGAGAGTGAGGAAATTGAATCAGAGACTAAGGTCCAGAACTTAAATAAAGGGAATTACGAGGGTATGAGACGGGAATTGGGTAAGATTGATTGGGTGGTGTTTCTGGGGGGATTGACAGTGGATAGACAATGGCAAGCATTCAAAGATAGAATGGAAGAATTCCAGAACATGTTTATACCGGTTTGGCATAAAAATAAACCTAAAAAGGTGACTCAACCGTGGATAACGAGGGAAATTAGGGACAGCATAAAATCAAAAAAAAGGGCATATCAACTGGCAAAAAAAAGCACCAGACCGGAAGATTGGGGGCAGTACAGGATACAGCAAAAGAGGACAAAGGGATTAATCAGGAAGGGGAAAATAGAATACGAAAGTAAACTTGCAGCAAACATAAAGACAGACTGCAAAAGCTTTTATCGGTATATCAGGAGGAAAAGACTGGTAAAATCCCAAGTCGGTCCCTTGCAGTCCGATTCGGGAGAATATATAATGGAGAATAAGGAAATGGCAGACCAATTAAACTCATACTTTGGTTCTGTATTCACAAAGGAGGACACAAATAACCTCCCAGGAATATCGGCAAACATAGGGACTAATGAGAGGGAGGAGCTGACAGAAATTAGTATCTCTAGGGATATGGTGTTGGGTAAGTTGAGGGGACTGAAGGCCGACAAATCCCCGGGGCCTGATAAACTACATCCTAGGGTACTTAAGGAGGTGGCCCTGGAGATAGCAGATGCTCTAAGGATCATCTTCTGGAACTCCATTGACTCGGGAACAGTACCCGTGGATTGGAGGGTAGCTAATGTTACCCCAATATTTAAAAAGGGGGGTAGAGAGAAAGCAGGGAATTATAGACCAGTAAGCCTTACATCGGTTGTGGGCAAAATGCTAGAGTCCATTATTAAGGATAAAATAGCGGAGCACTTGACAAATGGGGAAAGGATCGGACAGAGTCAACATGGATTTACAAAGGGTAAATCGTGTTTGACTAATCTGCTGGAATTTTTTGAGGAAGTAACTGGTAAAATAGATGGGGGAGAGCCAGTGGATGTGGTGTACCTTGACTTCCAGAAAGCCTTCGATAAGGTTCCACACAAAAGATTATCATGCAAAATTAAGGCTCATGGGATTGGGGGCAAAGTATTAACGTGGATAGAGAACTGGCTGGCGGATAGAAAACAGAGAGTTGGAATAAACGGCTCGTTTTCGGAGTGGCAGGCAGTGACCAGCGGGGTGCCGCAAGGATCTGTCCTGGGACCCCAGCTGTTCACAATATATATAAATGATCTGGATCAGGGAATTGGATGCAATATTTCCAAATTCGCTGACGACACTAAACTAGGAGGAGGGGTGGGCTCTGATGAGGATGTCAGGAGGCTACAGTGCGATTTGGACAGGTTGGAGGAATGGGCGGATACGTGGCAGATGCACTATAATGTGGATAAATGCGAGGTTATCCACTTTGGGGGTAAAAACAGGAGGGTAGATTATTATCTAAATGGCAATAGATTGGGAGATGGGGAAGTGCAGAGGGACCTGGGTGTTCTTGTGCACCAGTCACTGAAGGAGAGCATGCAGGTGCAACAGGCGATTAAGAAGGCAAATGGTATGTTGGCCTTCATATCAAGGGGGTTCGAGTATAGGAATAGGGATACCTTACTACAGCTGTACAAGGTGCTGGTGAGACCGCATCTGGAGTATTGTGTACAGTTTTGGTCGCCCCATCTGCGGAAGGATGTTCTTGCCATGGAAAGAGTGCAACGGCGATTCACCAGGCTGATACCTGGAATGGCGGGAATGACCTACGAAGAGAGATTAAATAGTTTGGGCTTGTACTCACTGGAGTTTAGAAGATTGAGAGGGGATCTCATCGAAACATATAAAATTATGGCAGGCCTGGACAGGCTGAATTCAGAGAGAATGTTTCCAATGGCCGGGGAGCACAGAACCAGGGGCCACAGTCTAAAAATAGCGGGCAAATCATTTAAAACAGAGATGAGGAAGAATTTCTTCACTCAAAGAGTGGTGAGCCTGTGGAATTCCCTGCCACAGAGGGCTGTGAAGGCTAATTCAATAAATATTTTCAAGAGAGAATTGGATATATTTCTGAAGGCTAAGGGGATTAAGGGTTACGGAGAAAAGGCGGGGACGGGGTACTGAACTGGTAAGATCAGCTATGATCTCAGACGAAGATCAGCCATGATCTCATTGAATGGCGGAGCAGGCTCGAAGGGCCGAATGGCCTACTCCTGTTCCTATCTCTATGTTTCTATGTTTCTATCCTGAGAGTGGACACCTGCTCCGTGGTCAGCCGACACACTGGCACTCTGACGGGGCAGCACCGCAGCATGTGCACCAATCCGCTGGTCCACAGATTGCTGGCCTGCTGTGGTGCTGCAAGGACCCCAGGTAATCCTGCCTGATCCATCGAGGGTGGCAGCAGTCAGTGCTTGTGTGGCCTCAATCAGCCTCTGCATGAGGCCAGCGAGGGACTGAGTGGCAGCACTCAGCACTTACGTGGCAGGTGCCAGTGCTTCGGTGAAGCCCTGGACAGTCCTTTCCAGTGATGTAGCGACGCCCTGGACAGTCCTTTCCAATGATGTACCGACGCCCTGGGCAGTCTTTTCCAGGGCTGCCCCGAAGCCCTGGGCACTCCTTTCCTGTACTGCCCCGAAGTCTTGCACACTCCTTGCCAGTGTCTCGATGGACTCAGGCATCCTTGCAACTGCAGCCATCAGTTCAGTGTGCCTCACGGCTCCCGAACTTCCCTACCCCCCTTGCGTTGCTGGAGGCCGCTGGTTCCTGCAACTGGTTCCTCCTCAGAGCCATCCCCCCCGCTCCCTTCCAGGGAAGCACTATCCCCAGTCTGCAGATGGGCTGGCTCGCCTGAGGGTGGCACGGATGGTCCGGCTTCCTCCTGGTCGTCGCCTCCGGAGTCACTGTCCCTGGCAGCTTGATGGCCCGGCTCCCGAGCTGGTGATGCAGCATCTGAAAGCAGGGAGGTTGAAGAGTGGCTTTAGCGAAAGGACAGGGTGGCAGCAAGGGATGCAAGAGTGCTGCAATGCTCTGACATGGGTCCAGACTGAAAAAGCATGCTGGTGGGGGGAACAAGTGGAAGGAGACAGTTCAAAAAGGTGATGACCTTACCATCGCTGTGCACAATGGGGTCGGCAGCTCCAGTGGTGACAGGACCACTCATCCGGCCTCCAACAATCTGGTGGACTCTTTCCTCCAGGTCCGTGAGTTCCTGCAGCTGAGGAGGGCCCCCTCCAGTACGAATCTGTTCCCTCCGGTTCCTGGCCAGCTTGGCCTGCAGGAGAAAGGACGGGAAGTTATGAAACATGCCGCCCTGAGTTGTCATCTCATGCCCCCCCATGGTGGATCAGCCCTTACATTATGCCCTGAGTTGAATGTGCATGTGCGTTCCCAGAAAGGGCCATGGGTGCTGGCTGACAGATGGCCATTGGGGCATCGCGCACCCTCTGACCATAAAGTCAGGTGCAGATGGAGGGATGAAGAAGATTGCCAATAAGCCACTCACCCTAACGACCCGAGTGAGGTCGTTGAACTTCTTCCTGCATTGCACAGGAGTCCTGGGTGCCACGCTGCTGGAGTTGACTCTTTGACAAACTTCCCTCCAAGCTCTGCGGTACTTGTTCTGATGAGGCCTCCTGCCATTGTTAGGGTACAGCACTGCTCGCCGGCACTCCACTGCGCCAACCAAAGCATCCAATGCCCTTTCAGAAAAGCGCCCCGCTCTCTGCCTCACCCTCTCCATCTGGTCAAAGTTTGTAACGCCTCAGAATGCACAGCGCCGATTTTGAGGCCTACAGGGCGATGAGTGTGGCTGCTGAACCTAAATGACCCGCCCCTTTAAGAGCTGGCCAGCGCCAGCATGTCTTGTGGTCATCGATTATTGACAGCACCTGCGCTGCGCCCGTCCGCCCAGATATTGAGTAGCGCCGCCAGGTTAGCGCCTTAGGAGTCCCGTGCAGCGCCTGATTTTACGCCGCAATCTCCTTCAGGGGCGATGCAACCCAATATCGCTGGAGGTGGCGATAAGTTGCGCATGGCGATAAAATTTGCGCACCGCCAATTCTAGCGCCCCAAGCGGGGCTATACCCAATTTCTCCCCCTAAATCTTTTATTCAATAAGCAGCCAGTTTTGTGGTTAATAACAGCCATTCTGAAGGAATTTTGTAGAATGGTTTGAGACTACTTTAAATCCAGTAAGTAGAGCAGAATAAGAAAGGGAATTGCTCACTCTTGAGTATACACCTATGCTAGTGGTAGACTATTAAAAAAGGTATAGTTTCCGTATCATAGTTCACTAATGGGAATCAATGTTATACTGTGATCTGAGAAGACAGTTTTCAGAAAATGCAAACTGTAACATACCTACACTGGGGAACTTGATATAAATCATAATTCCAGCTAATGATTATCTATACACAATCTCTATAAACATTATATTATTATTTGTATACATTAAATTAAAAGAGAAATCAATAATAATAGCACTAATGGCATAGTGTCGTGGATATAAATGTGCAGGCTGGGGGTGCCATGCAATGCAATTATATTCAATAACTATGCCTATTCAGAACCAGTTCCTGGATTTTAGAAAGACAGACTTGCATATATATGGAGCCTCTCATGACCTCAGGGCATCCCAAAGTGCTTCACAGCCAATGAAGTCCTTTTGAATTGTTGTAATGTAGGGAAACTCAGCAACCAATTTGCACACAGCAAGATCCCATAAACAGCAATGAGATAAATGACAAGATAATCTGCTTTTAGTGATGTTGATTGAGGTATAAATATTGGCCAGGCCACTGCTTTTCATTGAATAGTGCCATGGGATCTTTTACATCCACCAGAGAGGAAAGACGGGAACAAGGTTTAATGTCTCATTTGAAAGATGGCACCTCCAGCAGTGCAACTCTACCTCAGTACTGTAATGAAGTGTTAGCTTGGTTTCTGTTCTGAAGTCTCTGGAGTGAGGCTTAAACCCACAACCTTCTAACTCAGAGTTGAGCGTCCTGCCACTGAAAATGATTTAATAATTCTTTCTTTTTATTTAATAATTCTTTCTTTTCACACACATATATATAGTTATACTAGCTGGGGGGGGGGCCGGCGTTGCCAAGGCTTTTTTGTAAAACGGCAGTTTACAGGGCGCGCGGTTTACGGTCGGCCGCTGCTGCTCCCCCGCTCTGTGTCTCGGGCCGAGCGGTTGTGAGGCCCGGCCCGAGTGACCCCAACTCACCTCCCGCTCCGGCGGGCCGGGAGCGGGATACTGTGCCGGAGCCGCACTGTGGGGGTTTGTTGTGCTGGTGCTGTCGCTGTCGGTATTAAAAAAATGGCGGCGACGTTTCGGAAGGCTGCAGGATTAGGCCCGCCCACACATGGAATGAAATGCCCCCGTGATGCAAGAGAGAGAGAGAGACTGGGGGGAGAAGAGAGAGAGAGAGAGGGAAGGAGAGAGAGACAGAGAGAGGGAAGGAGAGAGAGACAGAGAGAGGGAGGGAAGGAGAGAGAGAGAGAGGGAGGGAAGGAGAGAGAGAGGGAAGGAGAGAGAGAGGGAAGGAGAGAGAGACAGACAGAGACAGAGAGGGAAGGAGAGAGAGAAATCCTGGCAGCCTAGAGAGAATAGAATATGCGATCAATGTCTGGCTGGCGAGGTTGAAACAGAAATGCATTTCCTCCTAAAATGCGAAAAATTCAACACATCAAGAAACATATTATTCAACAAGCTAAGCCAAACAACCCCAGATTTCAAGGAATTGGATGATCTGTCAAAATTGAGATTAGTCCTAGGAGAAGGAGACAGACCATACCTTGGGGCCAAATATGTAACAACATGTCACAACCTGAGGACTGTTTAAAATTAAGACTGTTTAAAATTAATATTGAACGTACCAAATGAAGTACAAAGACTGTTTAAAATTAATATTGTTTAAAAGTAATATTGTATGTACCCAACAAATGTCAAATCGATTGACACCTACAGAATGTTAGAAAACTGTACCTTTTTGCAATGTAAGCTTTGGCAATATGGTTCTCTGTAAACTTTCATGCCAATAAAGCATTTGAATTGAATTGAATTGAATTGACTGGGGGGAGAGAGAGAAAGACGGGGAGAGAGAAAGAGTAGAGAGGCTGGGGGGAGAGAGGGAGAGAGAGAGAGAGACTGGGGAGATAGAGAGAGAGACTGAGGGGGGAGAGAGAGCGACTGAGGGGGAGAGAGAGAGACTGGGGTAGAGAGAGAGAGACAGGGGAGAGAGAGAGAGTAGAGAGACTGGGGGGAGAGAGAAGAGAGAGACTGGGGAGAGAGAGACTGGGGAGAGAGAGACTGGGGAGAGAGACTGGGGAAGGTATTCTGTAGCATCATAAACAAAAGACTTATAAACTTCCTTGAAGAGCACAATGTCTTGAGTAAAAGCCAAATTGGATTCCTGCCAAACTATAGAACATCCGATCATATCTTCACCCTACAGACCCTAATTGACAAACACGTTCACCATAACAAAAGCAAAATCTACGCATGCTTTGTAGATTTCCAGAAGGCTTTCGACTCCATCTGGCATGACGGTTTATTCCTGAAACTTATCGAAAGCGGGGTAGGAGGTAAAACATATGATGTAATTAAATCAATGTATACAAACAATAAATGTGCAGTTAAAATTGGAGACAAACAAACAAAATACTTCCCACAGGGGCGGGGGGTGACGCAGGGCTCGCCAATCTCACCGACACTCTTTAATATTTACATTAATGGATTGGCAAAACTACTTGAACAATCTACAGCACCCGGCCTCACCCTATATGAATCCAAGGTTAAATTCCTCCTCTATGCCGACGACCTGGTTCTGCTGTCACCAACTAAGGAGGGTCTACAGCAGAACCTGGACCTGCTGGAGTCGTACTGCCAGACTTGGGCCCTGACAATAAATCCCCAAAAAACCAAAGTCCTTGTGTTCCAGCAAAGATCCAAACAACATGGACCCACAATAAATTTCACAGTAGGAACAACCAAAATTGAACAAACCACTCACTACACATACTTGGGCTTAAAAATCAGTTCTACGGGAAACTTCAAACTGGCTGTGAATGAACTGAAAGAGAAAGCAAGAAGGGCTTTCTATGCCATCAAAAAATCAATCCAAATAGAAATCCCAATTAGCATTTGGCTCAAAATTTTCAAATCAGTAATTGAACCAATTGCACTCTATGGCAGTGAGGTCTGGGGACCACTAACACAACAAGATTTTGCAAAATGGGACAAACACCCAATTGAGATCCTACATGCGGAATTCTGTAAAAGTAGCCTCCGGACTCAAAGGAAAACAGTAAACAACGCATGCAGGGCGGAACTAGGCCAATACCCATTAATAATCACTATCCAAAAAAGAGCCACCAAATTTTGGAATCACCTACAAATGAGCAACCCCCAATGCTATCACTACGACGCCCTGAAATGCCAAGAGCTGACCATAAAGAAGAATACCCTCAGTCAACTAGTCCTGGGACTCAATAAAGTAACTAATAACAATACTAACAATAACCAGCCCCAGGACAGTGACAGGGTAACACAAAGAATTCGACCCAACACAATCGTCGCTAAGCAAAAGGAAAAATATCTGTCATATTGGGCAGAAACAACAAAAACCCAAAGCAAACTCAATTGCTACTTGGCCCTAAACAGACAATACAACATAGCTGATTACCTGACCATGGTAAAGGATAACAAACTGAGAAGAACCTTGACAAGGTACAGACTTAGCGAACATAGCCTAGCGATCGAAAAAGGCAGACACAGGCAGACCAGGCTGCCAAGAGAAGACAGGATATGCTCTCACTGCAGTCAGGGAGTAGTTGAGACAGAGATGCACTTCCTCACAGCCTGTGGAAAATATCAGGGCATCAGAGAGAATTTCTATCAAAAATTCTCACAAATATGCCCTGAATTCAGAAATCTGACTGACAACCAAAAACTCCCATTCCTACTGGGGGAGGAGAGAAGCTGTGTAACACTGGCGGCACACTATGTTACAGCTTGCCATGAACAGAGGGACAACCAGTAAACTAAGGCAAGAGTATATATAAACAAGGCGAAAATATATTTATAAACTCAGGGATATACCTGTTTATACACTGTATGAATGGAACCGCGTTTATGTGTTCAACCATAAATGTATTTTGATGCTTTGGCAACATAAGATGTACCTTATCATGCCAATAAAGCGATTTGTATTGTATTGTATTGTATTGAGACACTGGGGAGAGAGAGACTGGGGGGGAGAGAGAGAGCGACTGAGGGGGGAGAGAGAGAGATACTGAGGGGGGAGAGAGAGAGCGACTGAGGGGGAGAGAGAGAGAGAGACTGGGGAGATAGAGAGAGAGATACTGAGGGGGAGAGAGAGAGAGAGACTGGGGAGATAGAGAGAGAGATACTGAGGGGGGAGAGAGAGAGCGACTGAGGGGGAGAGAGAGAGACTGGGGGAGAGAGAGAGACTGGGGGAGAGAGAGAGAGATGGGAGAGAGAGTAGAGAGACTGGGGGGAGAGAGAGGAGAGAGACTGGGGAGAGAGAGAGAGAATGGGGAGATAGAGAGAGAGAGGGAGCGAGACTGAGGGGGAGAGAGAGCGCGACTGAGGGGGGAGAGAGAGAGAGAGAGACGGAGAGAGAGCGAGAGGGAGAGACTGGGGGAGAGAGAGAGACTGGGGAGATAGAGAGAGAGAGACTGAGGGGGAGAGAGAGAGCGACTGAGGGGGAGAGAGAGAAACTGGGGGGAGAGAGAGAGACGGGGGAAGGGAGAGAGAGACTGGGGAGAGAGAGAGAGACTAGGGAGAGAGAGAGAGACTGGGGGGAGAGAGAGAGAGAGCGAGAGAGAGATTGGGGGAGAGAGAGAGACTGGGGGAGTGGGGGGGAGAGAGACAGAGACTGAGGGGAGAGAGAGAGAGAGAGAGACTTGGGGGGAGAGGGAGAAAGTCCTTGTGTTCCAGCAAAGATCCAGACATCAGGGACCCAAAATAAATTTCACACTAGGAACAACTAAAATTGAACAAACCACTAACTATACATACTTGGGCTTAAAAATCAGTTCTACGGGAAATTTTCATCTGGCTGTGAATGAACTAAAAGAGAAAGCAAGAAGGGCTTTCTATGCCATTAAAAAATCAATCCAAATAGAAATCCCAATTAGCATTTGGCTCAAAATTTTTAAATCAGTAATTGAACCAATTGCACTCTATGGCAGTGAGGTGTGGGGACCGCTAACACAACAAGAATTTGCAAAATGGGACAAACACCCAATTGAGATCCTACATGCAGAATTCTGTAAAAGTATCCTCCGGACTCTAAGGAAAACCGTAAACAATGCATGCAGGGCAGAACTAGGCCAATATCCATTAATAATCACTATCCAAAAAAGAGCCACCAAATTTTGGAAACACCTAAAAATGAGCAACCCCCACTGCTATCATTACGAAGTCCTGAAATGCCAAGAGCTGACCATAAAGAAGAATACCCTCAGTCAACTAGTCCTGGGACTCAGTGAAGTAACTACTAACACTACTAACAATAACCAGCCCCAGGACAGTGACAGCGTAACACAAAGAATTCGACCCAACACAATCGTCACTAAGCAAAAGGAAAAATATCTGTCATATTGGGCAGAAACAACAAAAACCCAAAACAAACTCAATTGCTACTTGGCCCTAAACAGACAATACAACATGGCTGATTACCTGACCATGGTAAAGGATAGCAAACTGAGAAAAACCATGACAATGTACAGACTTAGTGAACATAGCCTGGCGATCGAAAAAGGTAGACACAGGCAGACCCGGCTACCAAGAGAGGACAGGAGATGCTCTCACTGCAGTCAGGGAGTGGTGGAGACAGAGATGCACTTCCTCACAGCTTGTAGAAAATATCAGGGCATAAGGGAGAATTTCTACTCAAAATTCACAAAAATATGCCCGGAATTCAGAAATTTGAATGGCGACCAAAATCTCCCATACCTACTAGGGGAAGAGAGAAATTGTGTAACCTTAGTGGCACACTATGTTACAGCTTGACATAAACAGAGGGACAACCACTAAATATAAGATAAGAGTATATAAAAACTATATGAATGTATATTTATACACTCAGGGATATATCTGTTTATACACTGTATGGATAGATCTGTATTTTTTGAGTTCAACCATGAATGTTTTTCGATGCTTTGGCAACATAAGATGTACCTTGTCATGCCAATAAAGCGATTTGAATTGAATGGAAAAATTGAGAGAGGGGGGGGAGGGAAAGAGTGGGGGGAGAGAGAGAGAGACTGGGGGAGAGAGAGACTGGGGGAGCGAGAGACTGGAGGAGAGAGAGAGAGACTGGGGGAGAGAGAGACTGGGGGAGAGAGAGAGAGACTGGGGGAGAGAGAGACTGGGGGAGAGAGAGAGACTGGGGGAGAGAGAGACTGGGGGAGAGAGAGACTGGGGGAGAGAGAGAGAGACTGGGGGAGAGAGAGACTGGGGGAGAGAGAGAGAGACTGGGGGAGAGAGAGACTGGGGGAGAGAGAGACTGGAGGAGAGAGAGAGAGACTGGGGGAGAGAGAGACTGGGGGAGAGAGAGAGAGACTGGGGGAGAGAGAGACTGGGGGAGAGAGAGACTGGAGGAGAGAGAGAGAGACTGGGGGAGAGAGAGACTGGGGGAGAGAGAGAGAGACGGGGGAGAGAGAGACTGGGGGAGAAAGAGACTGGAGGAGAGAGAGAGAGACTGGGGGAGAGAGAGACTGGGGAGAGAGAGACTGGAGGAGAGAGAGAGAGACTGGGGGAGAGAGAGACTGGGGAGAGAGAGAGAGACTGGGGGAGAGAGAGACTGGGGGAGAGAGAGACTGGAGGAGAGAGAGAGAGACTGGGGGAGAGAGAGACTGGGGGAGAGAGAGACTGGAGGAGAGAGAGAGAGACTGGGGGAGAGAGAGACTGGAGCAGAGAGAGAGCGACTGGGGGAGAGAGAGACTGGGGGAGAGAGAGACTGGAGGAGAGAGAGAGAGACTGGGGGAGAGAGAGACTGGAGGAGAGAGAGAGAGACTGGGGGAGAGAGAGACTGGGGGGAGAGAGACTGGAGGAGAGAGAGAGACTGGAGGAGAGAGAGAGAGACTGGGGAGAGGGAGAGAGAGACTGGGGGGAGAGGGGGAGAGTGGGGGAGAGAGAGAGAGAGAGACTGGGGGAGAGAGAGACTGGAGGAGAGAGAGAGAGACTGGGGAGACAGAGAGAGACTGGGGGGAGAGAGAGAGAGCGACTGAGGGGGGAGAGAGGGAGACTGGGGAGATAGAGAGAGAGAGACTGAGGGGGAGAGAGAGAGAGAGAGCGACTGAGGGGGGAGAGAGAGAGACTGGGGAGATAGAGAGAGAGAGACTGAGGGGGGAGAGAGAGATCGACTCAAGGGGAGAGAGAGAGACTGGGGAGATAGAGAGAGAGAGACTGAGGGGGAGAGAGAGATCGACTCAAGGGGAGAGAGAGAGACTGGGGGAGAGAGAGAGAGACGGGAGAGAGAGAGAGAGAATAGAGAGACTGGGGGAGAGAGACTGGGGAGAGAGAGAGAGAGACTGGGGGAGAGAGACGGGGAGAGGGACTGGGGGAGAGAGACGGGGAGAGAGAGAGAGACTGGGGGAGAGAGAGAGACGGGGGAGAGAGAGAGAGAGAGATGGGGGAAGGGAGAGAGAGACTGGGGAGAGAGAGATAGAGAGACTGGGAGACAGAGAGAGAGAGAGAGAGAGACAGGGAGTGAGAGAGAGATGGGGAGAGAGAGAGAGACTGGAGGAGGGAGAGAGACAGAGAGAGAGAGAGACTGGGAGAGAGAGAGAGAGAGACTGG